>NC_089593.1:11065907-11160907 GCF_019320115.1 Miscanthus floridulus | reverse complement strand
GCGCCGGGGCGAGCGCCGCCGGGATGGGGGCAGGGGGCGCGGGACGGGGGCGTAGGGGCGGGCCCGGCAGGACCTCGCCGGAGGGGGACGATGGCGGGGGCGGCGCGGGAGGGCGGCAGCGGCGGCGGGGCGGGCGGCAGCGGCGGCGCGCGCGCAGGGAAACGCGAGGGCGGGTGGGAGAGGAGTGAGGAGGGGGTGGGGTTGGGCCGGCCCATTCTGGGCCTTTAGGTTAAAAGATTTGCCGAGTGCCAGGCCCAGCGGCACTCGGCAAATGGTTTTTTTATTTTTTATTTTTTAAATTCTTTGCCGAGTGCCCTGTGATGTGGCACTCGGCAAAGGCTTCTTTGCCGAGTGCCAAGGTTGGCACTCGGCAAATTAAATTTTTTTGTTTTTTCGCCCCATTTTTTTCTAGGGCCTTGCTACAGTAATTAAACCTCCATTTCAAAATTTGGGACAATTTTGAGTTTTTTACTATTATTCGGCTTTTAGGCATCCGACATCACAACTTGCTCCAAACTTTCTCAATTTTTTACCACGGCCTCCACATGCGATAACAAGACACCTCGACAAGTTTCGTGATTTTCGGACTTCGTTTGGATTTTATATAATTTAAATACACTTTTTCCGCAAAGTACATCGTCATGTTACGACAACAAGATGCTCGTAATTTCATGCGAGTTCCTGGATACGGCCTCAACATACGCCAAACATCATGAATACCATTTTTTGAATGACCAAATTCCATTATTTCATGTACATGCAGTTCAAATTTGAAATAGTCGAAAAAATTCAACGAAACAAAAATAATTAAGGAAATATAGTAAAAAAACTCAAAATTGTCCCAACTTTTGAAATGGAGTTTTAATTACTGTAGCAAGGACCCAGAAAAAAAATGGGGCGAGAAAAACAAAAACAAAAAATTAATTTGTTCAGCAAAGAAGCCTTTGCCGAGTGCCAGGTCACAGGGCACTCGGCAAAGAATTTTTTTTAAAAAAAATAAAAAACCCTTTGCCGAGTGCCTAATGGCGGGGCACTCGGCAAAGGCTGACGGTAGGTGGCCGCCGTCACGCCGGCCACCTTTGCCGACGGCTAAATTTTGCCGAGTGCCCGGCACTCGGCAAAGATTTTTTTGCCGACGGCCAATCTTTGCTGAGCGCCCGGCACTCGGCAAAGGAAAATTTTTGCGACGGCTAAAGTTTGTCGAGTGTCCGGCTCTCGGTAAAGGCAGATTTGCCGACGGCCTATCTTTGCCGAGTGCCGCTGGGTCCGGCTCTCGGCAAAGATTGCCTTTGCCGAGTGCCTAACAGAAAGCGCTCGGCAAAGCTTTTTGCACTTGGCAAATCAGCCGTGTCCTGTAGTGTGTCCCTGTCTAGACCGGCCTTCAGTTGGTTTTCATGACTTGAACCCAACTCGATCACTGGATGGGCCGATCTGGAGAACAAGTCCACGCATACTTCTATAGTGGGACAGAAGAGAAGAAGATTACAGATCTTCTTCTATAGTAGGATCATAATCAGTTACATGCATGGTACTCCATTACAAGTATTTCATAATCAACTAAAATGTTGTGGCATCATAATGTGTTGCCTCCTTCTTGCATTCTTGTATGGTGCTCCATTATAAGCAAAGCAACTTGGATTGGGGGTTGTCAAAAACGCGTCTAGAATCCCCAGCAGATTATCTTCGCTTTCTATCTACTTTCATAATGGAGGACGACCTAATGTCTTTGGTCCAAACATTTATATAATTAAACTGATGACTACGTACTCCACTACTAAAATCTCCTGTGTGTTCACCATGACTATATATATGCACAATGCAAGCTACTCTAGTAACTACTCCATAAGCCTCATCAGCTAATTAAGAGCGCATGCGTGCATAATACTGCTTTCTGAAAGAAAACAGAGCTAGCTACCTCTTGGCTCTTGCTAAGCGCGTCATCCTAGCTAACATGATGGCCTCGACGTCTTCTTACACCAATCCACCACTGATAAACGCCTTGTCCCTCGTTGTTATCATGTGCTGCGCCACAAATTTGGCACACGCGGCGATGGCGGGCGGCCGCCATGAGGCCTCTTCTCCGGTGGTGGCCGACGGGGACGACGTCGCCCACGACAGGGCGATGAGGGCGCGGTACGAGAGGTGGGTGGCGAAGCACGGGCGCACGTACAAGGACCACGCCGAGAAGGCGCGGCGCTACGAGGTGTTCAGGTCCAACGCCGAGTTCGTCGACTCCTACAACGCGGCAGCTGTGGCGGCGCGGGGCAAGAGCAGCAGGTCGAGGCCGCGGCTGGCGACTAACAAGTTCTCCGACCTCACCGGCGAGGAATTTGAGGCCATGTACCTTAACGACAACGTCGGCAAAGTCGGACGGCTCATCAGTAAGCGCTTCAATGGCAGCATACCGGGGTTCATGTACGGGAGCCTCTCGGAGTCGGACGTTCCGGCCAGCAGGAACTGGACAGCCATGGGCGCCGTCACCGCTGTCAAGGACCAAACCGATCAGTGTGGTGAGGACTGAGGAGCTCTCTCTCCATACATATAGCTAGCTATAGCTAGCAATTTCCGTTCGTAATAATCGTCTTATTAGCATGTTCGTAACAATCTTTCTGCATGCATGCATGCAATGTAAACATGCATCAGCGTCTTGCTGGGCGTTCTCCGCAGTGGCGGCCGTGGAGGGCATCCACGCGATCAGGACCGGCAACCTGGTCTCCCTCTCGGAGCAGCAGCTGCTGGACTGCTCCACCGGAAGGAAGAACCGCGGCTGCAACAAGGGCGACATGGAGGAGGCCTTCCTGTACATCGCCGGGCAAGATCATCGCCGTCGTCGGAACCACAGCCGCGTCGTCCCCTCGGCCACCAGCGGTGTGTTCTGGAACGGCGGGCTCAGCGAGGAGTCGGCCTACCCGTACCTAGCCGTGCAGAGCACCTGCAGCGCGTTGACGAAGCCGGCCGTCGCCGCCATCCGGGGCTTCCAGTACGTGCCCGCCAACAACGAGAGCGCGCTCCGGCTGGCCGTCTCCAGGCAGCCTGTGTCTGTGGCGCTCGACGCCAGGAGCAGGGCTTTCCAGCACTACTCGAGTGGAGTCTATGGCGCGGCTGGCGTCGTCAGGTGTAAGAATAGTAGCCTCAACCATGCGCTCACCGCGGTGGGGTACGGCACGGATGAGCACGGCACTAGGTATTGGTTGATGAAGAACTCCTGGGGAACCGGCTGGGGCGAGGGGGGCTATGTCAAGATCGCAAGGGACGTGGCGACCGATGCAGCAGGCGTTTGCGGCCTCGCTGTGCAGGCCTCCTATCCCGTCGCCTGAATGCCTGATTGATGATGATGATCACATATATGAAATCCCATTGGGCATGGGGCTAGACTATCCCTAGTCAATGCATAGACGCCCACCAACAAGGATAATAATTAAAAAAAAGACCAAAAATGTCATTACTCTGATACGGCCCCAAATTAACTTAAAGGTGTATTTTTCTTTTTAATTAACACAAACTGAAGTTGTTGGTGGCACTATCGAAATGATTTGTAGAGATACCTCTGTCTCTAGAAATCAACGATTTGTAAAGATGACAGGACCGTCCCTAAAAATCAAATTTCAGAAATCAGAAGTAGGAAAAAACATTTTTTTTGAATGTGGGGAAACCCAACAGAAGTCAAATGGTTACGTGATTATATCTCACAAAACACGCATACATGCGGCCGTGGGGGCTCAAAATCGCAATTTCCAGCATTGCGCGTACCTCTCCCAACCACTTCCACCCTAAAGTCACTTGTGACTAAAGTCTAGATACGTTATATTTACTTTATTGGATTTTTAAATAATTTTTAAAGACCTCAAATGAATTCAAATGAAAAAGGCTTCAATTGAAAAGTTATAGATATTGCAATACAACTTTGTTTTTTTGTTGTTTCTCTATCCGAGGTCGTTTAAAAATTTTGAATTCCAATATGTGAGGACTTCAAATTAATTTTTGGGACCATAGATTATTTGAAATAAAAAGTTTCTCAATTGCGATGTTTTATATCTTTTCAAGATCTGTTACTTTGGTTTTCATCATTTATCCATATGATGTCGTTTGAAAAATAAAAAAAAATGAATTTTAAATGTGAGAACTTCAAACAGAATTTGTGGGATTTCAATGATTTCGTATGAGAAAATTGTCAACTACAAGGTTGTAGATCTCTTCGACATATACAACTTTAATAAAGTTTCTCTTCATCTAACTTCATTGGTAAAGGCTATGAATTTTACTATATGATGCACGTATTTTTAGAGACGATTGTACATCCATTCTCCTCAAAATTTTGATTTTTATAGGTAGACCGGCTTGGGAACCCTTTTTTTAGAGGCGGGTTTTGATGATAGAGTCGACTCTACTAAAAAAAGCCTCCATTACTAAAAATCAATTGTGTAGTAGTGAATACTTGTATAGGGTATCTCTTGTAATATATATATATATATATATATATATATATATATATCTCTGTTTTTCGTTCCTTGTCTTGGTCAACCATGCCCTCTTCCTAGTCAGCCCTCCACTCTCCTTACCAGTCAACTGCCAGAAGCTCGCCCCTTTACTCCCTGATCTCCTCAACCATAATAAAGTGCCACCTTAGCCACAACCCTGTTACATTATTGTGCTACTCATTCCTAATATCTGAGCCACCGTTCTGGAAAGGGGATGTCTAATATCTGAGCCACCCTTCTGGAAAGGGGATGTCTGTCTAGATTTGAGTCTTTTGAGGGTTGTTGACACATTTGTTTGGCCCCAATGATATTAATCCAACGGTGCCTACTACCTTTTTCTGTTGCGATGAGCTCACTGTCATGCAACTCATACCTCCCCGCTGCTAGAAACCTGCCATCTCCACAACCCTCTCCCATCACGCTCACGGGGCAGCCTTAGCAGTGACACCACCCAACTAGAATCCTCCACACCTCAAACAGTCTAAGCCTATCGTGGCATTGCAGCCCTACCCACTAATCGTTGCATCCATCAGACTATCCTGGCACTGACAACCTTCACATAATCTTATGCTCTTCAGTGAAAAGCCCACACGAAAAAGCCGCCCTCTAAATTCTAAACCCTGACCAAACTAGTTGAGAGTTTGAATCACACAAAAACCAAACGACCGAGAGCTCGACGTTGAGGGTCATTCAACATTTTGCTTGGAAAAAGCTGTAGTTGTAGCCCTGTTTTGTACATAGCGCGTGGATGCCACCCATGGTAAGTTGTGTCATCCCTTCTCCCTATGATGCCACACCTGCCCTCCATAATCTCCCTTTTGATACATATTGTGCATTGAAGATCATCCTTGTATTTTGTCAATCCATCAATGTTTCTCACAAAGCAAACAAGCTATTGGCCATGAGTTCCAAGGCCATGCCACCTCCATCACTTCAAGAAATGTTGTGGTGTTGTAAACCTACAAGGACCCATTTGTACCTCAGCTTCTTGTGTTGAGGCACTTAGCGACACTTTCTCTATATCATAGGCGTGCCTCTATTCGCCATTCCGTGGGATCATGTATCTTTTCACTAAGGTGTACCTTGGTCATCGTCATTTGTAGGAGCTCGCCGGGTTTCGTCTTGGTGGAAAGCGGGGGCACGACAAAGGCGAGGATGCTTCCTTTGTCCCTCCCTCGGCCGAGAGCAAAGAGGGGATGGAAGGAGCCGGTGGTCAGAAGCGAGGATGGTCCGGTCTAGGTGCCCCCCCCGCCCCCACTCAAGAATGCAACTTGGCGTTAGCTGGGGACGGTGTAACTATATGACCGGATTGCCCTTGGACTTGTGGAATATGCCGCGAATTTGGAAAAGGTACGGGGGCAATACTGTCCTCTATAATGGCCGCTGGAGCCTATAAATACTGCCCTCAAGCGGCATTGATGGGAAGGATGAATAGTGATATTTTGCACCCCCATACTCCTTTCGCTTGCTCTTATTTCACGATTCCTGTTCCCATCTGGGCCTATGTTTGTTCATCAACCAGCGGGTGTTTGAAGATTCCGGTCTACAACAACAATTACTAAGTTCCGCCCTACAAATCTGGGATAGATCGACACATATTTGGTAACTTTCTAAGATTCAGCAAAAGGCTTTCGTGGAATGAAGTTGGATCTATTCACTTTCTTATATATTGAGAAGATAATAAGGAGTGTCTCGAATTGATCCTGAAAGATTTGTTCTACTGTTTCAGCTTCAAACCCAAGCAACTACTCTTCAAAAGTTTCATAAACCTTCTCAATGGCAAGGTTTCTTGATCGTCTCATCTTATTTATTACAAGCTGGTGGTCAAACATGCCAGATCCACAATGCAGCTGTTGTGAGCATAAAGAAGCCACAGGTTCAACTCCTACTGTTGTACCTGTTGGTTTTTGCCACATCACTCCTACCAACATTGATGATGATGATGACGCTGCTTCTTCCCCTCACTACATGGAACCACCAAGAGGTGAATAATGCATGATTCCTTACTCGCATAATTAGTAGTTTCTTAAGCTATAATGATTGTTGTTTATTAATTAAGAACTTCGTGATTCTTTTAGCTTCTATTTGTGGCACATCCCTCACTTTTGTTACACCGCGGAAAAATCTTAGAGATATAATAGTTTTCCTTAGTTGCTATTGTGTCACTAGTGCCAACACAAATCTAAGAGATACAAAGCTGGCATGTGAATAGCACTACTAATAGATGGGCCCTACTTGTGGTAGGACATAACTAATAGTTATCATACTGCCAAACAATCTTAGAGATAGAAAGTTGTTGCCTGGTTGTCATTGCCTCACTACTGAATAATCATAGAGATAGAAAGATGATTTTGAAACTTTACTTGTAGATGGACTCAGTGGCACAACTCATTGATATCACACTGCCAAATAATCTCAGATAGACAGCTATTTCATAAATGCTACTAGTAAATGTGCCTTACTTGCATTGTCACCTAATAGCATTGTAGTTTTACTAGTAGAGAACTAGAAAATCTTAGAGATAGAAAGCTAGTATTTGAATGCTACCAGTAGATGGGCCCATTCATAAAAAAAGCACATAATTCATTGTCATGGAACTACCTATCTTAAAGATAGAAAGCATCTTTATATTAATTAAGAAGAATAAAAAATTAGGAGACACCCTTACAATGCCCCTAGAAAATCTTAGAGATAGAAAAGTTGGTATTTGATTGTTACTAGTAGATGGGCCCACTCATAAAGGCACATAATTCATTATCGTGGAACTACCTATCTTAAAGATAGAAAACATCTTTATATCAGGAAGAATAAAAAATTAGTTTAGAAACCTTACAATGCGCCTCCCTCTCCACTCACACACACAAGGCAAGGTTTCATTAAGGTACCTCATAATCTTAGAGATAAAAAGTTGGTATCTAAATGTGACTAGTATTAGTTTTCAATCCCTAAGATCGTTTGCCATAGCAAAGCGATGATAATTAAATAGCACATTTCATCTCTAAGATTGTCTGAGTTATAAAGTACCTAGCTTTGTATCTTAAAGATTGTGTTTCATAAGACACTGAGAACCAAGCAACATCTTTCTATCTGTAAGATTGTTTGTCTGTGTCTGTGGATCACTGCCAAACAATGTTATAGATATAAAATTATTAGGCAAACGTTATTAGTAGATGGGCCCCACTCTTAGCGGCACATACTTACAACTATTACCCTATTAAACAATTTAGTGAAACATAGAAAGCTACTGCTTTGCTATTGCATCACTGCCCAACAACCTTAGAGATAGAAAGCTTCGAAGTCTTAACATTATATGGGTGTGGGCCCACTTGCAGTGGCACATCTTGTGGACAGACTCAGTCTGGAGAGAGAGAGAGAGAGAGAGAGAGAGAGAGAGAGAGAGAGGGAGGGAGGGAGGGAGGGAGGGAGGGAGAGCAATGAGATGAAGTGCATGATTTTGAGAGCAAGAATTAGTTTCTGTTACTGCAGCCCCCAAGGCCTATAAATCGAGCACCTTCCTGGCTTGCTTTGACACACTTGTGGATCTGAGAGAATTTTGTAGCATTCAGTAGCATTCTCAATGGGGAATTTTCCCTTGATGCTTTGCCTATTTCTCAAAGCATTTTGTAGTATCGTCAGCATGCTGGTTTGGTGAACATTGATATGCAGCTCTCTTGCGTGTTCGAGAATCGAGATGGTTTTTGGTGAGCATTTCCTGCTGTGATTTTGTTGGTTTTTGGGGTCTCTTGTGTAGGTGAATTCATCAGCATTGAGGGTTTATTGTCCTCTCTGGATAGGATACCCTGATTAAGTTCTTGATCATTCATTAACATGTTTTCGCAATTTCAGTTTCATGTTTGAGGAAGGTTAGGATTGTTTTGCAACCCTTCCGGATTGTTGTGCATCTGAAAGTTTGCATAGCTTTGTGGGAAAAGAATGGCTCTTTATTTTTTCTGAGGAATGAATTCCTCTTGCATCTGATGCTCTAGGGACATAACTCACTAAAGCTTGCAACTTTACTGCTGTCCTACCTGACTAAACTTCCCTATGGAATAAATGCTGAAGCTGTTTTCTTTTCCTGCTTTGGTTGGTGTTGATCATCGTGGACATAGCAGAGGAGGTGTCTCCCATGGAGATGGCTAACATGAAGCCAGAGGAGATTACCCACCCTCCCATCATGGATCAGCTGGCTGGAATGGAGTACTGTATAGACTCCAACCCATCCTGGGGTAAGTACTCAGGTGTCTAAGCTTGCATGATTCATTCATCTAGCTGTGTTATGTCTTTATGGCACTAAATCTCTGTAATCTGTTTGATGGCGCAGGAGGGTGTATTATGCTGGGTTTCCAGCATTTCATCCTTTGCTTGGGGACGGCAGTGATCATCCCCACCTTGCTGGTTCCCCTCATGGGAGGAAATGCCGTAAGAATCCTTTCATTGTTCAACTTTGTCACTGAATAGATGATGCGCTATCTGATTGTTTTGTGTATATTGGTGTAATGGTATTTATCTCCAAACAGAATTTGAAAATTGAATGGTTAGATTGGATTCTAGTTTATCAATGTCATTTGAAAGCAAAAAGAGTTGTCTTTGAAATCGTCATGTCCAGTGTAAATGTGTAATAACTGGTATTGGTAGTGTTATTATTTTCATTTCACATGCACTTCAGTACATATATATCTGGTAGTACTTAGTGTTAGAGAACTGATAGCTTTTATGTTTAAAACTAATATATCTCCTGTTGTGTTCACACTAGTGTATGACTTGCATGTGTCCAGAATTCTTCTTTTTGGATAATGACCTCTTTATGTACTGTTTTTCAGTGATAGAATATATCCTGAATGTTTGTCCGTTTGTTTGCTTCCAGCATGACAAGGCAATTGTGGTACAGACAGTGCTGTTTGTGACTGGCATAAATACACTGCTGCAAACTCTGTTTGGAACTCGCCTGCCTACGGTTATTGGTGGATCATATGCATTTGTAATCCCAGTCATATCAATAATCAGTGATCCCTCGCTGATGCAAATTGCTGATGACCACACAGTAAGCATGCAATGTTTACTTTCTTCTAACTAATTAGTGTATTAGTATTCATCTCACATGTTTTCTCTTGTTGCAGAGGTTCAAAGTAGCCATGAGAGCCATACAGGGGGCCCAGATAATATCCTCCTGCATTCAGATAGTGCTTGGCTACAGCCAGTTGTGGGGGATATGCTGCAGGTACAGACGAGTCATTCATTCAGTTGATGTGTCATGTGATCTAATGTTCAAATACTCGTCTGTCCCTGTCATATACTACTAATTCTGTCGTCATAGGGAAATAGTCACTGTTCCTTTGTATGTGCAACTTTTGGCTTTATAGTTCATATTTGTTGACATTGGGGCTATTTGACCGATCAGTAGGTTATTCGCTGTTATTTATACTAGCACTGGGCCTTTGATGATCTACTTTGGGTTCTCAATTTAAGAAGTGGGCATCACTTTCAGGAAAAGTGATGGGATATGGCAGCAACCTTCGGACTGACGATAGGAATCTTAAAATGTTGTTTTGATATCACTGTTGCAGGTTCTTCAGCCCACTTGGGATGGTTCCAGTTGTTGCACTATTAGGGATTGGCCTTTTTGAGAGAGGATTCCCAGTGGTAAAAGATCTTACTAGTACTATTTCTTTGCTGAGTCATCATGTTGTTAACACTGACAATTTGCTCTTATCCTTTCGAATAATATATTTGATGTCTCAGATTGCAACCTGCGTGGAAATCGGTCTTCCGATGCTCGTCCTGTTTGTTGCACTTTCACAATATCTGAAGCATGTACAAATGTGCCATTTCCCAATATTCGAGAGGTTCTCAGTGCTAATCTCCATAGCACTGGTTTGGTTATATGCCCAAATCCTCACTGTCAGTGGAGCATACAAGCATAGTCCGGTGCTCACTCAGCTCAACTGCCGAACTGACCGTGCCAATCTCATCACAACTGCACCATGGTCTGTAGACTGATGCCTCCTCCCACTGTTCTATATATTTTCATCTCATCATTTCACACTTATGGAATTTATGTACTTGTCTGAACATTTTCTCAGGATTAGGCTTCCATATCCGCTGCAGTGGGGTCTGCCCACTTTCAGCGCAGACCATTCATTTGGTATGATGGCTGCTGTGGTGGTGTCCTTGATAGACGTAATTAACACAATAACACTCCATTGTCCATGGTACCATGTAATGTTCAGTTAGTTGACATCATGCTGATCTGATTTGTCTGAAAAATATTTTGAGCATTGCAGTCTACGGCAGCATTTCAGGCTGCTGCCCGTTTGGCAAGCGCGACGCCTCCACCGCCATTTGTCTTGAGCAGGGGCATTGGATGCCAGGTTAGTTAGTTCTTGCCATGTGCTAGCTTGGAAACAATGACAAAAAATATTTAGCTGGAAATTCCTCCGTTGAGAAGAAGATTATTATTTATTTTCTCCTCTTTCTTGTGACGTAAATATGTGAAAAATCAGGGAATCGGGCTGCTGTTCGACGGGTTATTTGGTACTGTGAGCGGCTCTACCGTCTCTGTGTGAGTGTTTCTGCTTCTTTGTCACGCCAAGTTTGCATGAACCAATTTTCCAGTGTCATGCCAATGCCATGCTCTTGTGTATATTACTTTACTTTGCCCAACTCAGGGAGAACGTCGGTCTCTTATGATCAACAAGGATTGGCAGCAGAAGAGTAATCCAGATTTCTGCTGTTTTCATGATCTTCTTCTCCATCCTAGGTAGAATATTATTTCCAGCACAGTAAATAAAACGATACTGTATCAAGCTTTACTTTCTCTGTTGTTGAACACATGTTATGTTATATGATCTTTTAGGGCGATTCGGAGCATTGTTCGCTTCGATTCCATTCACACTGTTTGCTGCCATGTACTGCGTGTTGTTTGGCTATGTTGGTACGTACTTTCTTTACTTGCAGATGTCAAAAGGAAATTTTTATGTCTCCATAGTTTGTTACTGCCTTTGCTACTTCACCAGATTTCAGCTCTCCAAAAAAAAAAAGAGCTGCTGCCTTACTTAATTGAGCGGCAGAGCTCCTACCTTTTTATTAAAAAAAAAAAAATCAGCTCTCCAAAGTCCAAACCAACCCCTTTGTTTTGGTGTTGTCAGGTGCTGTGGGGCTCTCCTTTATGCAGTTCACAAACATGAACTCGACGCGCATCCTCTTCGTCCTCGGCATCTCACTCTACCTTGGCATCTCCATCCCGAACTACTTCCACCAGTTCACGACGAGCTATCACCGTGAACCGGCGCACACTAGAGCTGGATGGGTATGTGATCACTGATCCTTCTCCCAGCTTAGCTGAAAACTTTGATCTCTGAAGTCTGAACTAGACCTTAACCGTTTTTGTGCATGCGACATGCAGTTCAACGACCTCATCAACACCGTCTTCTCGTCGCCGGCCACCGTCGGGTTCATCGTCTCGATGGTGCTGGACAACACCCTGCAGGCGAGGAACAGAGACAGGGACCGTGGGATGCCATGGTGGGCGAGGTTTCGGACGTTCCGCTGCGACAGCCGGACTGTGGAGTTCTACAATCTGCCGTTCAGTCTCAACCGCTTCTTCCCGGCTTCGTGAGTCAACAGTAGGATTCTAGTGAAAGACTGAAGCCAACCGTAGAGTGAGTCTAGCCAACAGTATCATTGTAACTATGGTTTGGCTTCCATAGATATTAGAGAAGAAGAGGAGTTAGGGCTAGTGGAGGCAGAAGAAGGCATTGTACTCCCTCGGTTTTAAATTAGAAGACGTTTTGGCTTTTCTACGTACTTTGTCGGAATGGAGAGCATACATGATAAGAAACTGCTGTCGTATCTGTTGGGATGTTCCTTCATTCAAGCTGGGGTGGCTGTGCTTGTGTACATACTTCGTTTGGTTGTCGGAAATGAGCAATGAGAATCGATTATATATTTCGGGTTCACTTTCTTGCTCTTGCGTAATTTTTTTCGGTTATGAATTATGAAAGCATTTAAAAAGCACTGTTTACATGAAGAGAGAGCCGCATTTTTTAGTATTCAACACTCAAGCAATAATCCCTTTTTTTATGGAAATGGTCTAAGTATTACTTCGTTATAGATAATCAGGTGGGCTCATTTAGCAGCTCAATGTCGTATTGTCATGGAACTAAAAAGTCATGTGCTCATGTACCAATTTTAATATGGGTAGAACATCCATGTATCACAGTGGCTGCGGTTGCTAAATGTGTTACTGATTTGGTGACTAGTGAAATGCACTCCCTAACGTATTTAGGGGGGTTTTTGGTTTGAGAAACAAGTGATATAGTGTAGCATTAGTTCATTATTCTTATTTGGTGCAATCACTCCACTGCTTATTATACTCGTACTAATAATTAGCGTGTGAGAATGAGGTAATCATGAATTAACTTATTCCATTATGCAAATCAAACAGAAAAGTGAGAAATGGGAAGATGAGGAACAACTTCATTCCTCAAACCAAACGTCCTATAAAAGTTTGAACAATGATTTTATTTTATTTATTTACAATATAGAATTCTACAATGCTCTTAAAAGTAGTTGATACAGCAAACTTAATCACGTGTTCTTTACATTGGAGTAATTAAATAAATCTTATAAGATCTGAAGCAAAAAAAAGGGGGGGGCTAAAATATCCGACCTGCCGGATTCGAACCAGCGACCTAAGGATTGATCTGCACCAACTACAGTCCTCCGCTCTACCAACTGAGCTAAGGTCGGTTTGTGAAAAATGCTACTCGCATTTGTAATATACTGATGACGTGTTTGTTTATTAAGTACTTCAGTGCTCTACTGAGAATACAAGTTTTCATTAACTTAGATCATGGAGCTCCTAGTTTCCTCGTATCGTTGTTACCCTAGTTGTTTCTGAATTAAACTACTACCATGTAAAATGCTGCCAACAATTATTTTATTGGTCAAACTTTGTAGGTACCTCGCACGTAAATTTATACTCCCTCTGGTTTTCTAAAGGATGTTGTTTTGGACAGCGACATGATCTCCAAAAGACAACTTTAACCGTTACTTTTTGCTATAAAATATTTATAAAATATGGTTAATATATACTTTTATAAAACTACATTTCAAGATAAATTTACTATGATGTAGGACCGTCTGACAAGTTAGGACCGCTAGGTTTCCAGTCGGCAAGTAGATGTAGAGCTCCCCTTCCAGATGGCACATTCCATGTAGGCTATACACGTAAGGACAGAGGCTGCACTATACCCGACTCGTCAGGCCCCTTTTGCGCCCTTTCGGGTAATCACTAACAAGCTAGAAAAGGTCCTCATACCTGACTAAAGCCAGTCATATAGCACTCATAGTTGTACTGTAAGTCCCGGATTTTGCTGACAGATAAGTTCTTAAGATTCCATGTTGCTAAAAAGCACATTTTAAACATCATTGATATGCCATTAGCCAATATTATAGAGCTTTCATCATTAAAGTAGAGCAACTAGCAAGAACTACCCATATGCATAAACCCAGTAGGTAGTAAGGAACAAGGTAATAAAAGTATACTAGGTAAGGTCCTTAATGTTTCATCATATTAGACACATGCACATGAAAAGATGATTATAATGTTATTAGGAAACAAGGAGCCTCATATTATACTTGCCTTTTATATTTGCTCAAACTTCCTCATACTTTGCTTTCGGTCAACAACATCTGATCTTCAACGCTCACAGATGGTCTCTTTCTACTCACACGTCGTAGCAACCATGCACACCAGCAAACATACAAACAACAAATAGAAGCAGCTAAGAACAGTATACCACACGAGAGAAAACAACATACTAAAAGAGAGCTAGCTGCTACGGTCATAAGATCACAAGAAAAGCTGAGAACGGAACTATCGTTAAAAGGAAATGACTACTGGGAGTTTTATATTATAAAAGAAACAACTACGAGCTTGATTTATGATAACTAAGAAAAACTATGTGAGTAGTATTAATTCTAATTAATAAGAACAGACTTAATTTTAAAAAGTTAATCATATTATATTTATAAACATATATCTCATATTGTTTAAGCCATTTAAACTTTAATTTGCAAAAGAAATAAACAAGTGATAGCATCTAATTTGATTTTCGTATATAAGAATGTGTTTAAACTAACCAAATTCAATTTTAAAACATATTTATGTTGCTATTAATCAAATTAACAAATAATAAAAGATCGACATTGTCCTATGTTTCTTTTAATCTTTTAATTACAAACTAGTTTCATGCAAATTAATTAACTTAATATTTTAATTATAAACATATAAACATGTGACAGGATAAACAACGCTGCTAGCATCGAGATCGCATCGACACAAATCTAACGCAACCAAGTCGGAGCAAAACAGAGGAAAAACGATCGATCAACAGGTACGTACGGTGGCAATTCTGCTTCTTCCTGGCCAAACCTGCCTTGCATGCAGTATATAGCCATCACGGGCACCCTACGGGTGATTCTTCAAGGAACTGATTGCAGAATTTAATAGGCATTGAGGTGGAGACCAAACTAAAGAATATAGATTGAATAATTAAATGGCTAAATCACCATTGGCTGGAGGTAGATGATTAGAAGAAAATGGGCAGAGGGTGCAGGCGCCAGGCAGACGTTCAAGGCTGTTCCTGCTAAGCACACACAGGCATGCCTTTGCTTGATCAAAGACGGAGGATGGTCGCACTCGCACAGCATGGAAAAGGAACAGAAAGTCAGATGGATCTAGCCAGTGCAATTCACGTGTGATGGAGAGAGACAGGAACGTGTGCCTGGAATTCTCACCGATCAAGTTTCATGATGAATTCGACGATCCAAGGCACGAAGGCAGAGTCGACGGCGCGGCGCGGCGGTTCACAAGGAAACTAGGGCACGGGCGATATATGATGCGTGATGTCGCGAGGAGACTAGGGCCAGGCCTCGGCGCGTGTAGAGGACTTGGACACTCGGGCTGTAGTTCGGGTTTTGGCCACAGATGGGGACGTACGCTCGGCTCGATGGAGTGCATGGCCGGAGGTGATTTGATCGAAAGCACAGCACAGAACGGACGGTGGATCAACTTGCAGATAAGTAATAAGATAAAGAAAAGAGAGAGATATGCACGGCATACAGATTAGACTGATCAATAATCCCGGGAAAAAGAAAACAAAGGTACTTGTGTGAAAAAGGCTGACGGCCAGTTCCGTGGATTGTCATCACGTCAAAGCACACAGAACAAAGGAAATAAATAAAAAAAAAGAAAAGTTAGATAAGTGTCAACGAGAGAGAGAGAGAATGGTACAAGCCTTGATCGATTAGTAAAGGTTTGGACTGAGACGGACTAGGATGAGAATTAATTATTTTCAGCATTATTTATTCTCACGACTAAAAATAATTCTAGAAAAGTCCAGAATTAGTATTTAAGCCACGAGAAAATACTCTGAAGCCTCAAAAGAAAATTTGGGATAGATTTTCAGAGATAGATTGAACACGGAGGAACCTAATAAATAAAGTTTTTGGAGCCGATGACAAGATATTCTAGAGCATCTAGAAATTTTAGATTATGCTCCTAGAAAATTGGGAAAATGTTCCAGAAAGCCGAAATAATTCCTGGGAAGCTTTTCGAGATAGGTTGATGGATACTCAAATGAGTGATTTGGAGCAGAATAAAAGGATCTAAAAAAACTCCAAATGAGATTTGAGAAAGCAAGGATTTAATTAAGAAAAAGGCAGATGAGCCGAAGAAGGAAGGTTGACTTACTAAACGCGTTTAGAAAACTTTACTCACTGACAAGACACAAAGTCAAGCAATAGACAAACATCACATCAAGGAAAACCCTGTCAAATTAGAAAACTTTAAAAATTCACATTTTTTCTATAATAAAATTTACGCTAGTTAAAACTAAACTTGGTAAATTTTATCCAAATATTAAAACCTTTTATTTTATTTAGTGTTATCTATGCACGGCCCAAAATCAGAAATTTTGATGTGTGACATTGCGCATTTATTTTTTTTTTTGTAGCCACCAAGATCGTGCTATGTTCGGATTGGAAATAGCGGATTGACTCCGACGATCTCCTACACGGAACGGAGGTTCCACACGCCAAAAGAAAAATGGGATACGTGACTTGTGAGCTGGAAAAAAAAAAGACGCAAGTAATACGGTCAAGGTAACTGGACCGGAGCTGGTATACGGAGACACCATGAGCTAGAGGCAATCTCGAACGTGCATGCTTGGGAAACCAACATGACGACGTGCAATCCGAGACAACTTGTGACTCCGAGCTCAGGTTTTGACGTATAGATATAGGTATAGAAATAGAATTAGGATTCCTAGTTATGCGAGTGGAGGGATTTTCCTCGTGAGCCAGGTACAATCTATATACGATTTCCGTTGGACGCATCCGGGTTTGTTTTACCTTTTCTTTCTAATTTTTTGTCTGTTCCTGAGTCTAGTTTTGGTTGACATCCGTTTCTCTGTCCGTTCCAAAGTACAGTTTTTGTTTGTGTCCGAACTGGCTGCGTCTTTTTCCCCTTATAAGCTACTCCCTCCGTCACAAACAAAGTGACGCTTTTGACTTTTAGATATCTTGTTTGAACATTCGTTTTATTCAAAAATTTTATACAAATATTATCTATTTTGTTATGACTTATTTTATCATTAAAGATACTTTAATAATGATTTATTTATTTTATAATTTGCATAAAAAGTTGAATAAGACAAATGGTCAAACACGATATTAAAAGGTAAAAAAAAACATCACTTATTTTGGGGAGGAGAGAGTAACATGGAAGCAATTGGCCATCGGTCCATTTTTTTGCCGAGCTGATCATCCGTGCATATTAGCCATTGGAAGATTTTTTTTAAAAGAATCAGCATACCATGTGCACCGACGAAAAAAAATTCCGAAAATACCTTTGCGTGGCTGGCGTGTGCATGTGAGAAAAGGAAATTAGAACAGAAAAATCGACCATGTTGAGGTGGATTACGTTACGGAAGCTTGACAACTACCGAAAAAATAGAAAAAAATATATGGCAGCGGAAAAGAAAATGACGTGGATAAAGGAACTACGGACTGGACTTGATCAAAATTTTATTGCCCAAATTTTTTTTTAGCTCTTACCCAATACGTTTTGGAATCGGACTCCGTATCACGCTAGACAAGAGCTATTCTAACTTGTATGAGTATGCGTTGTATATATATAAGTCCGGACGGAAGAAACTTTTCATTGTCATGTAGTTAGAGGGAGACAAACAAAAAAATAGATGGACGAAAAAAATGGCTGAAAATTTTGTCTCTTTATTATTAGGTATATAGATATAAATATATATATAGATATAGATATAGATAGCGTGCACATGCATGAGCAATTGAACTATCATAAGGCCTTAGTAATCACCCAATATGTAGTTATTTGTGATCACTGCAAGCAGGCCTTGGGCCGGGAGATGGAAGAGTTGGGCTTGAGGGACGGAGTGAGCTTCGGCCTGGGTGGGGAAAGGGGCCTGCTGGAAAAAGAAAACGGAGAGAGAAGAGATGTCGGGCCGCCTGAAGTGTTAGCTTTTAAAACTTTTTTGCAAATAATTTTGGAAAGAATTTTAAGTACTAATTAAACTATGTGTGTTCCAAAAATTAAAAAAACACTATGCACATGACATGAGTGGCACAAAATTTTTTACAACATATATCATGTTTGATTTGATTTTAAAAAATACATTTTCCTCTTCCATTAATTAGGTCTTAGTGGTAATTAATTCTAGAAAATTTTATTTATTGCAAAACGTAAATTAGGGTCTTACAGTAAGGAAAAAGAACACAAACGTCAAGAATATATTGTAGTGAAATTAACTCTGCTACACCTACACGTACATTCAAGGGGAGCTCCAAAAGCATTGATGTCATCTTTGATTTACGCTAGTATCTGTGTGGATGGAGTGCTACCAACCAATACATCTGTGGGGGTAATTTCTATGAGGTCCGTCAAAAATGATTCTATGGTGACCTCTAAACAAACGGATACCCTCACAAAGGGGAAGAGAAAGGCCAATCTAATCTTCAAGGTACAAGGAGATTACGAGGAGAAGGACAAAGAGGTCGTCTCATTTAGGTGACTTTTCTTTATTCTTTCTAGGACTAAAAATAGGAGTTATCCAAAGCTACCTAGTTTCTCAATTGCTTTGTCTTTCTTCGCTCATTTAGTCCTCGTGAGAAGAAATTAGCTTGGACAGATAGCTGCAATGAGTACACTGATGTGTCTAACCAAAAGCTTTAGATGCATCGCATCATTTGTGTTTGCCCTCCCAGGCTCCGCCGCTATGACGGTGGAAGAATAAAGAACTGGAATTGGAAAGGAAGATAGATCTAGACATAGAGAGACCAGAGGAAGAGGAAGAAGCACCATTGCACCACTACCTCTTTTGGCTTGGTATATACAGCTCCTTTTTATATCACTGGCTTGGGCATGACTTGCTTTCTAGCTAATAACCTGGTTGCAATGGGCAGTATATCCTTACACACAGTCGCAAACACTTTAGATCGTCTGCCCGAATAAAAAACCAAATTTTTGGACTCATTAGAGCGTCCGATCTAGGCTCCGTTCGGTTTGTTCTGGAATGAGGCATGAGGCATTCCGGGCCTAGAAAGCACCAGCAGAGAACAGACTTTCGGTTGTAGATTTTTGTCCCCATCATTTTTGGGTCCGGGACTAAAGACAGGATTAGTCTTGGTTAGAGCTACCAACCGGGACTAAAGTCCTCTACCTAACGGCTAGAGGCGTAGCTTTTGCTAGAGGGGAGTAGGAGGGGACCTTTATTCCCGGTTGGTGGCTCAAACCAGGACTAAAGTTCACCCTCTAGTCCCGGTTGGAGCTACCAACCGTGACTAATCCTTTAATCCTGGTTGGTGGATCCAACCGGGACTAGAATTCTACCTATAGTCCAGGTTTATACCACAAACCAGGACTACATGTCCCAGGCTATATACTTCCTCCCCCAGCCCGAGCCATTTCAAGCTCTCTGCCTGCTCTCTGTTCTTGATCGTGGAAGCAGTTCATGCTTGCGGGATTGGTGAAGACTTCATTCCTCCATCCATTCTTCGGTTTTAAAGGTTACCAACTTCATCCTCCCATGTTTCATCACTAGAATGGCACATTTCGTGGTCTAGAAATAGAGAAATTTTTGGTTTGTTAGATTACGAATGATGGTGGATTTTTTTATTTATATACCATTTGAGCTCGAAATCAATTGATAGTTTGAATATGAAGATGAAGAAAACTTATAGTAGGTCATCAAAACTAGTATGCATCTTTCATTGCCTCATTTAATGGTATAGAAATAGAGAAATTTTTGGTTTTCTAGATTGGGAATAATGGTGAATATTTTTTATTTATATGCCATTTGAGCTCAAAATCACTTGATAGTTTGCATATGTAGATGAAGGAATCTTATAGTAGCTCATCAAAACTAGTATGCACCTTTCATTGCTTCATTTCATGATAGTTTAGAAATAGAGACATATAAGGTTTTTTTAGTATATAGCTCATTTAATTTCATGGTTCACAAAATGAGAAATTTATAGTAGTCGATGAAAATGAGTATAGAGAGTCGTAGATGGCGACTGCTTCTAGGTCCTCGGCCTCGCATGGGGTCCCTAAGCGACTGAGGTCGGACCTCCCTCTCATTGCGTGCGGCAAGTGTGAGCAGGAGACTATGAGGGAGTACAGGGTGAAGAAGAAGGATCCCAACCAAGGGCGCATCTTCTACACGTGCCTGGATCGTGAAGTGAGTTTTTTTGTCATGTTTTGTTATGATTTGTAGCCATTTTTTGTGATGATTTTGATTAAAGTTCTTGAATTGTTATTGTAATTTTAGTGGGATGAAACTGGATCATGTGGCGGTTGGTACTAGGAGAAAGAGTATGTTGAGCATGTCCAAAAATCTCTTGCAAAGGTGACTAGGTGACTGATGAGGGTGCACCTTTGTATGATGAGGCAATGAACCAACAGAAGAATGATCTGTCTGTTTTAGTTGGAATTGGTCATGAAATCCTTATTCTGCTGAAGTGCATTGTAGGTTTAGTTTGTTTAGTGCTATTTGGGATTGTCTACATTGTATCAAGGCTTTAATAAATTAATGTTTGATAGTACGTGAAATAGCTGTGTGGTATAGGATATTAATTAATCATGTTGATTGATGGATATTTTGGATCTTTTAATTAACTACTAATCATGCATGTTGTATAATATGGGCTATTACAAGTTTTTGATGTGGTGTACGTCATGTAATGCAGATGAACTGGCAATGGATGTACAACGTGGACAGCCGCTCCCCAGAGTTCATTAGGGGCGTGCATGAATTCATAAATGTGGCCAAGGCAAACACGCGGAATGGTTTCATGTGCTGCCCATGTGTTCTATGTAAGAATGAGAAGGATTATTCTTGCTCATGGATCCTTCATGAACACCTGTTTACGTCGGGTTTCATGCCAAACTATATTTGTTGGACTAAGCATGGAGAAAGAGGTGTTATAATGGAAGAAGAAGAAGAAGAAGAAGAAGAAGAAGGAGATGATGACAACATTATTATTCATGGGTTTGCTGAATACGGTGCCTTTGATGATACTACAATGGGAAAAGATGAAGAAGAGGTAGGGGTTGAAGATAAGCCCGCTGATGATCTTGGTCAGGCCATCCATGATGCACAGAGAGAATGCGAAAGTGAAAAGAAGAAGATTAAGTTCGAGCGCATTCTAGAGGATCACAAGCAATTGCTATACCCGACTTGTGAAGAGGGGCAAAAAAAGTTGGGTAGCACACTTGAATTGCTGCAACGGAAGGCAAAGAATGGTGTATCCAACAAGGGATTTAGAGAGTTACTGACTACTGCAAAGAAGATGCTTCTGAAGGCAAACGATTTGCTCGTCACTACATACACAACAAAATAGGTCGTCTGTCCTCTGGGATTAGAAATCTAGAAGATACATGCATGTCCTAATGACTGCATCCTCTACCACGGAGAGTACAAGAATTTGGATGCATGCCTAGTGATGAGATCCTAACATACAGGTATGTTAAGCTTTGGGTCCAGTGGTTCCCGAACGAAGAAGACTCCATGACCGACCCCTTTAGGATTGCCCAGGGGCTCGGGGGCTATGCCCATTAGGCACACTCATGCGTACTCTCTGGCAAAGAGACCCGACCGAGCCTGACTCGACCACAGCTTCCGCCAATGGCTCGGGGGCTTCCCCGAGCCTTAGGCTCCCGATCTATGACACCTCCGGGCCTGGTCCTTGGCTCCTTCCTGGCTAACAATGCCAGCCAAGGCCCAGGCACAAAAAGACAAGCCCTAGGCTACCGATGCCCAGGGACTCCATGGCATTGCTCCCAAGGCATGCCCCTACCAACTGCTTCTCCGATAGGGTCACGTCTAGAGCGTAACACAAGAAGACAAAGCTTCCCGCGGCCTCTAGGAGCTCGGGGGCTTTCAGGCCCACACGTCAGCCCCTAGAGTCAACCTCCTTCGCTACTAAGAAGACTTCGGAAGGTCTCACCCGTGGGAGGCCAGTCCAAGCCGACACCATCTGACATGCAGAGTGTCAAAAACAGAGCAGTCGAACGAAGCCTAGGCTTCTTCATCTCCAAGACACCTCGACAGTCCACACCGCACCGCTGCAAGACCCTCCTGGACTCCGGTGCACATAGACCGTAGACTAGAACCCTCAAACCACCTTGTACCCAACCTATCCCATTATATAAGGCATAAGGTCAGACCTAGAAGGGAGAGGATCCTGTTTCGATCACTAGACACTCCATTCCATTCCATCCACCTCTACTCTGCACCAAGAGCAAGGCAACCTAGAGAGGGGCACCGAGAGCCTCTCCTCCACCACAACCCATCGTCTCTGTCCTCTTCGATGAGGGGGAGACTCCACCGATGGCAAGGCAACCTTAGGATTATCACTGAGCTAACCCCCTGCCAACTCTTCTTTCTTTACACTCTATTGTAACCGTCTAGATTTTGGGTGCTCTTGAGTATAAGGATAATCAACTGCTAGACATAGAGACCGAATTGGCCCAAGCTAGGATAATCTGTTGCGTCTTCTCTGCGTGATTCTAGTGTTCCTGACTCCACCCAAGCCACAGGAGACCTCGTACTCTGACACTGACTCAAATAACATGCTTGCCGTGGTTTCGACCCCATGACAGCTGGCGCGCCAGGAAGGGGGCAGCGTCAAGTGTGATTCTGGCTCTATGGTGGCCGGAGCCACCCGTCTCATCGCCGGAGCAAGCGGCGCCACCCTCGATGGCGGCATCTGCTTCCCCGATGAGTTCTCTATCATGGCTGACACCTTCGCTCTAGGCTAGGTCCTCAACTTTGGGAGGCTGACCTACATCGCTGACTGCTACGGCGAGCTTCGTCCACTCCATGGGGATGCACCGGCGGGCAACGAGCCCCTAGCGCCGCCTCCTCCGCCAGGACTCTTGGGAGCTAATCTCAAGGTTTTGACCCGTCAGATCTAGTGTGGTCTGGGCCCAAACCCCAATGTGCCAGACCGCCGCCAGATGTTCTACATGCTGGCCAATGTCCACCATCAGATCACCACTAGTGAGGTGCTCCCACCGCCTGATCGCTTCTTGTACTACCTCTTTGACCTGCCTTTTGAGATACAGAATGTGGTGGCGTCCTTCTAGCTAGAGCTGGAGCACCTCATCAGTCGTGAGGCGCCATGGAGCACAATCCTCTCTGTGCCTTCCTCGAGATTCTCTTAAAGAGTGTCCTAGTGTACGACTTTGACGACATTAACTACAACAACCCTCCACGCATGTGATTTCACATCGATAGTGAGGTTTAGCCTAAGGAGGTGCCCGGGCTCATGCCACTGGACCAGAGTCCCCGCAGCCGTGCAACCTACCTTCATAGAAGGCAGACCGCTTGCGCGCTCGGTAGGTGGACCTAGAGGCTGTCGAGGCAGAGCTCGAGCACCAAAGGCAGGACTTTGCACGATAGCAAACCAAGCACCCTCTCAGCGATGACAACAATGCCTACACGGGGGCTACCAGCAGCCTCTGCTTCCCTCATGTAGCGTACAACATGGCGGCCACCGCTCACCACTTGGAAGATATCTCTGACATGCTGGACCCAAAGACCAATGAGTGGCTGAATGAGGCAAAGTGGCTCCTCCATGTCGCCCTCGAGCAGCAGGCTAAGAGTTCAGCCTCTTGGCAGCGCACCACGCTCTCTCGGCTATCCTAGATGATGGCCACCGCCGATGGGGGGGCGCTCCGACGCTCACATCCCACAGGCATCGGGGAGCAGCAGCGACACCTCCAGCAATAGCTCTGACCGACCGTGAACCTAGGGCTCTAAGCCTCGACATGAGTGAAGGCATGACCTTTCTCCTCGATGTCCCTTCGTGTGCCACTAGATTGGCGACGACCGTGATGTCCACGACACCATCGAGGCTAGATGCCATGCTCAGGTGCGGTCCCATACCCTTGAGCGATGGGGCAGGGGCCCCACCCTAGATCACTTCGGCTCCCTGGTGTTTGGGGCAGTGATCCAGGCGGCCCCCTACCCGAGGTGTTTTCGGCCACCGACACACATCTCAAAGTATGATGGTGAGACCAACCCAGACCATTGGCTAGAGGACTATCACCTCACCATGAAGGCCGGGGGTGAGACGATGACTTTGCCATCCAGTGCCTTCCTCTGCTTCTGTCAAGCTCAACCAAAGCTTGGCTCGAGCAGCTCGAGCCTAGCAGCATCCACTATTGGGGTGATCTCCACGCGGTCTTCATCGGCCACTTCCAGGGTACCTACACCCGCCCGAGAAACTCCTAGGATCTCCACAACTACAAGTAGAGGGCCGACGAGACCCTCCAGGAGTACATTCAGTGCTTCTCCTAGAAGCACAATGAGCTCCCAAACATCAATGATGCCAACGTGATCAACACCTTCCTCTACGGAACGACCTATGAGGTGCTCACCCACGCGCTCGGCCGTAAGACCACGCGCACAATGTAGAAGCTCCTAGACATTGCCACCTAGTACGCCACCAACGGGGAGGACGTCTAGGCCAACTTTAGCATGAAAGCCAAGGTCATCGGCCACCTTAGTGGTGGCAACGGTGCCGACGACCCTGCCTCATCTCAGTGATGCCGCGACAGGTGGAACAAGGACTACAAGCGCCATGGGGAGGAGATGGTCACCATGGCCAATCACGCCGCTAGACCTTAGCCCCATGGGTGCCCCACTCTCCTAAACACTTCGACAAGGTGCTCGAATCCTCCTGCCTGTTCCATGGGGGGCAGGCAAAGCATCTTCTCAAGGACTGTGCTACCATGAAGGGCTACATTAGTAGCACCCTCGGCCAATAGGGCAAGGCCCAGAAGCCTACCCCAAAGGCCAGTGACCCAGTGGACGGCCCCTAGGAGGACGACAATGAGTTCCTCGAGGCCGAGCGCTGCCTCATGATCTTCAGGGGTTCCCAAGCGTTTGAATCCTACCGACAGCGCCGCATCACCGAGCAAGAGGTGAACATTGTCCACACCCTCGCTGCCCCAACATGGCTCTGGTGGTCCTAGATGGTCATCACCTTCGACCAGGAAGACCATCCCGATCGCATCCCATATCCAAGGCGCTACCCGCCCATGGTCAGCTCGATCGTGGGCGCTATGTGCCTCACCAAGGTGCTGATGGACAGGGGCAGTGGCCTCAACATACTCTACGCTAGCACCCTCAACAAGATGGGCCTCCCTCGGAGCAGCCTATGCCCTAGCAAGGCGCTGTTCTATGGGATCATGTCAGGAAAGGAGGCTATACCCCTCGGGCACATCCGGCTCAACGTCACATTTGACCAGCCGGACAACTTTTGTAAGGAGCCACTCACCTTTGAGGTCGTTGACTTTCTCGGTGTCTACCACGCCCTCCTTAGATGACCTTGCTTCACCAAGTTCTTGGTCATCCTCAACTACACCTACCTCAAGCTCAAGATGCCTAGCCTGAAGGAGGTCATCACCATCGAGGGCAG
The DNA here is from genome assembly GCF_019320115.1 of Miscanthus floridulus. Taxonomy (NCBI): domain Eukaryota; kingdom Viridiplantae; phylum Streptophyta; class Magnoliopsida; order Poales; family Poaceae; genus Miscanthus; species Miscanthus floridulus. Next base: position 11,135,405 of record NC_089593.1, on the reverse strand, counting down.
CATAGAGCAAGCCTACTACTGCGAGCAAGACTGCATCACCCAAGCGGCCGTGCTCATTGCCCCCTGTGCTCCCAATGGCCCTAGCCATGACGTAGGAAGGGCATCGGTGGAGGAAGCAACCAAGACGGTGGCAGTACTTGACTGACCGAGCATCAGCAAGGTGGTCAAGACCTCTAGCGGCAGTGGTGGCTTAGCTGGCCCCTCCATCCAGGCGCTCGGCTCCCCAGAAGAGGTTGACCCGATCAAGGTGAGTTCCAACCTTTCCCCATGAGGGAAGGCCATCCACCAAGAAGTGACGCCTACCGAGCCATGGCCTGCCTGCTGACCTCCTTCATCGGCCTACCTCTCCAACAACAAAAACCAAGATAAGTCTTGCCCTCCTAACCCTCTTACTTCACTTACTCTCTGTTTGCTCTATTTTGCTATCTTCCTTGATATGAGCCCTCTCACCGATGGCTCGGCCGCACTAGAGGATCAACTGAGCTAACCACTCGCTGACCTTTTCTGAAGGAGGACCACCGCATAAGGCCCCCTGAGCAAGGCAAGGATGGGCGGACAAAGTAGGAGGAGCAGGCAAAAGATCGGCAAGGTGCTAACGGAGTAGCCCTGGTCATTGTGTTACCAGTTATGTCCTCTTTCCCCTCTCTTGTGTCAATTCTATTTTTTCTTTGCAGCTATCTACCTATTGCCCGATCCTTCATCAAATCATTCCACCCCACCACATGCCCATCTGGGCCCCCTAGAAGGGGCATCGTCAAGGGTTCAAGGCTGGCCCACTAGGCTTCAAGGCAGCCCAAAGCAACTAAAAGTACGAGGGATGTTCGAGAGGCGAGCCCACGTGGCTGTAGCTAGGGCGCCCAGACGCGCCTTGACCGTTGTGATGAACGATGTCCAAGTACTGACTTGAGCAGCTCGTGGTGACACAACGAGGGAGGCAGCAAGCCCCCGAGTACTGACAGATGGGCTCAGGAACTATACGAGTGGCTTGGTAGGGAAGCCGAGGATCTTCCCTCTGGGGACATGATCGGGGAACGGAATGACCGTAAACCTAGGGTTCTCACGGACTTACCCACTAGCAGCATGGGCATGGCGATCTTGGCCAACAAGGCCATTGTCATAACAGCCTAGCCCAGCGAGGGATCAAGTCTCTAAGCATGACTTGAGAGCAAAATGGGATTACACACGAAAGTAATTTCATTTCATCAATTGGGAATGACCTGATTATAGTATACGGCGACAAAAACCACTATAGGATGCAGAGTACCGATGCCACGGCTAGGCACCAGGAAGAGCCCACCGATGACCGACCATGCAAGTGACCCCACCTCCCCAGAAGGTCAGTCTTCATTGAGACCAAAGGAGTGGGTTGGGGCCCCGAGCCTAGAAGCTCAGAAAGCTACACGCAGGAGAGGCACAGCGCACTGAGAAGAGGCAGAGATCTCCTAGCCACTACTTGGAGATTGGCGCCATCCATAGCGACCTAACCCCTCAGGAGAGCACCGCGTCCGGCCTGACCGTAGGGCTAGAATGCCATAGCAAGAAGCCTAGGTGTCCCTGATCCTCGTAGGTGGTCAGAAGCCAGCGAGTGCCTGCACAGCGCCACCTCAACCTCGACGACGCTGCCTTCAGTGATGAAGCTACATAGGTGACTTAGGACCGCGGGACCGATAGCCCGCTACCCTGTGCTGACGCGAGTACAACACAGTACCAGCCGCAAGCTGTCGAATCACAGGCCTGGCCACCTTGGCCTATGCCCCATGGTTCGCTGGAGTCCTTTCGCCCTTGAAGTAGTGGTCGCCTAGCGGACAACACCAAGCTCACCTGGAGGGAAGCATCGCACTTCATCACCACCACCATCGCCGCTAAAGAAGAAGATGGATCTGAGTTAGAAGAAGAGAAGGGGCTGGAGGAAGGGATTGGAGACACCGCGTCCCTTGGGAGCTTCCCTTTATAGCCAAAGGCGGTGCACTATGAGTAGCTACAGGGCCTCTGATTAGCCATCAGCGGCTACAAAGGACCCTAGGGAACCGGCTAGGCGTCCCTTCAATCCCCGTAGCATGCCTCTAGGCAGTTGCATGATGACAGACATGCAATAAAGGTAGAGTTAGGGAACCGCTGGCAGCAAGTCAAGTCCCCACTCCACTTTCCCCCGCACGCGTCGCCCACTCCGCACACGCCTCATCATGGGACTTGGGGGATCCACCTTGCTCGAGCCCACCGGCTATCATCGATGGCTTGGATCCATGAGCACCAAGTGGCGCGGCTCCTCCTCCACTAGATTTGCTCTGTGTCACCACAACAACCTGTCTCCTAGATGAGATGGGATGGCATGGGGGCGCGCGCGTGTCATAACTCCTCCACCAGGCACGACGGCCCAGACACTGTAAACCACGAGCGCAAGGCATCAGCGGACGGGACACGCCTAGAAGCTGCCCCTTCATTGGCAAGGAGGCCCCACAGTGACCTCGGGGGCTGTGCTAGCTCCCTAGATGGAGGAGCCCAACCCCCCAACCACTGGGCACTCGGGTGGTGTATCCCCCAAAAAACCAACCAACTCCTCGGAGTTGGGTCGGCAGCCGCTGAGTAGCGGGCCCAGTGAGGGCCTCCATCCGAGCCTCAGCGCGCTCCTGCTTCCCTGATCTATGGCTACAGAGGGTCGGCCCCAGAAGGTTGGCCTGAGAGGATCGGGACTTGTTAAGGCCGGCCTGAGAGGATCGGGACTTGTTATCGTAGCTCTCAGAAGGGCGTTGAGCTCCGAATGATTAGATGGCCCTAAGCCATAGCCCAACGCTCTTGATCACTTGACCCATGGTAGGTTCCAATTGGAAAGGAGTTCACCCTCGGGCCTACAATCGATGACTCCTAGATGAGTCCGTGAAGCTCTCGCTCATGTTGAAGACCCATGCGACATGGACTCACGAAGGGATCAACATCATCTTTGCTCAGCCTCGATAGCCGAGCACCACCCGTCACACTAGAGAAGAAGGCCCCAGTAGGGCACATCACTCTCTCCAGCAAAAGTTGTCCCAGCCAAGGAGGGTTCGGTCACTAGAAGATCAAATTCAGCCCTTCATCACCATCATGCCAGGTGAGGCCACGAAGGGCTCGGGGGCTCCTGACGAGATCCTAACATACAGGTTTGTTAAGCCTCAGGTCCAATGATTCCTGAATGAAGAAGGCCCCCAACTGACCCCTTTAGGATCACCCGGGGGCTATGCCCATCAGGCACGCTCATGCGCACCCTCTGGCAAGAGACCAGGCCAAGCCTGACTCGACCACAGCTTCTGCCAGGGGCTTAGGGGCTTCCGCGAGCCTTGGGTTCCCGATCTACGACACCTCAGGGCCTAGCCCTTGGCTCCTGCCCGACTAACGATGCCAGCCAAGGCCTGGGCATAAGAAGACAAGCCCCAGACTACTGATGCCCGTGGGCTCCTTGGCGTCGCTCCCAAGGCATGCCCCTGCCAACTGCTCCTCCGATAAGGTCACATCCGGGGCATGAGACAAGAAGACAAAGCATCCCACGACCTCTAGGGGCTTGTGGGCTTCCGAGCCCATGTGTCAGCCCCCAGAGCCGACCTCCTTCGCCACTAAGAAGACTCCAAAAGGTCTCACCCATGGGAGGCCAGTCCAAGCCGACACCGTCTGACACATAGAGTGTCAGAACAGAGCAGCCGGATGATGCTAGGCTTCTTTGGCTCCAAGACACCTCAATGGTTCACACCGCACATTGCAAGACCCTCCTAGACTCCGGTGCACATAGACCATAGACTAGAACTCTCAAACTGCCTTATACCTGACCTATCCCATTATATAAGGTTTAAGGTCAGACCTAGAGGGGAGAGGATCTCGATTCAATCATCAGACACTCCATTCCATTCCATCCGCCTCTGCTCCACACCAAGAGCTAGGCAACCTAGAGAGGGGCACCGAGAGCCTCTCCTCCACCGCATCTCGTCGTCTCCTTCCTCTCCGGTGAGGGGGAGACTCCACCGACGGTGAGCCAACCTTAGGATTAGCATCGAGCTAACCCCCTACCAACTCTTCTTTCTTTACACTGTTGTAACCCCCTAGATTTTGGGTGCTCTTGAGTATAAGGATCATTAGCTACTAGACGTAGGGACTGAATTGGCCCGAACTAGGATAAACCGTTGCATCTTCTCTGCGTGATTCTTGTGTTCCTAAGTCCACCCGAGCCACCAGAGACCTCATACTCTGACACCAACTTGAACAACATGCTTGTCGTGGTTTTGACCCTGCAACACCCGGTATGCCATGCATCGTGGTATAAGATCAGGCGAGATGACCCTGGTAATGTTGAGGGCAACAGTGAATGCCCTGGTGAAGAAGAAAGCCAGCCATCATAAAACAAAGCCCCCTCCGAAGAAGCTGCCTTACGAGAAGTTTGAAGAGGAAACAAAAGCGGCGGCACAAAAAGATTTGGATAACTGGCGAAAAAGTTTAGTAGAATCAAAAGCAAGGAGGTTAGAACTTCAGAAAAACCCACCAAAGCCATAGTACATAGCTCAACAAGAGCTAAGGAAAAAAGTCTATGAAGTGGAGAAAAAGCGATGTGAGACACATAAGCCCTCGCCATTATCGGACAAGTCATATAAGGCGTCACTGAAAGCGAAGAGAGCAGGGAAAGATGTTGCACAGCTCGAGTAGCAATCTATCGATCCGCTAGTTGTTGAGGATGATTGTACTAATGCCCAAAGGCGGTCCAATCGATAGGGAGGCACTCCAAGACTTCATGGCTACAACAGGTCTCACACCGCAACAACTCATTGGGGAGGATCGATACCAATAGCCAACTTTGATATTTATCGGACCTATGAGTATTGCAGGAGTCTTGTCAACCCTAAGTTTTTGTCATCACTAGGTACGCAAATGTTCTTGTTAAACAAGTGTACTTAAGAGCGTGTGACAACGAAGAGGCATGGCTTATTGTTAGAATTAGGCTAGAGCATTACTTCAATGGCTATAACGTTTTACATATTGAGTTCAATGAATTACACCACTTATTAAACTGAGATGCTCTCGACAAATCTCTCCTCAACTGCTGGTGTCTATAAGTGATCTTTCTACAATTAAAGTAACTTGCATGTTAGTTCATTGTCTATATATAGTTATCCTCACACTATATATATTCTTTTGTACTATATAAATGTAGATATGAGATGCTTAAACTAAAGAGAAAAGGGTTAACAGATGTTGGTTTCATGGATTCAAATCGCACATTCAAGGACACGCTTACTCGATATGATCGATGGCGACCTCAAGTGGATAATAATCTGTTTAGGTTCTTAGATAACCAACATGACAAGATACTGGTACTCTTCCCTTACAACTTCAAGTGAGTGTTAATGTCTTGTGCACATTTTATTTTGCTTTACTCTATGTTGACTTTAGTTAATGAGTTATGCCTGCATATAAACATGTAGCTATCACTGGATACAACTGATCATCGATATGCCTAGGAGTATTGTAAAGATCTTTGACTCAGCGACAAAACCCCGAGAAGATTACCAAAAAATAATAGATATTCTCCAGTGGTAATTTTGGTCTCACACACTGTATACTCTCTTATGCCGTTTTATTGATATAACTCCATTTATTTATTTTGTTGGGCAGTGCTTAGAAAAGGTTCGCCGAGAAACGCCATTATTGTCGATGGAAAGTGCTCTGAATGTAGTCCAATACCTGGTAAGTACTAGCTAAGTCACCATATCTTTATTTAGTTCAATTCATTATTACCATGCTTCATTGTATGATGATGAATTTTTTTCTCGTAAAGAGGTGTCTGCAGTAGGGATCGGGGAACAACTTATGTGGATACTACGTCTACGAGTTCCTCATGGAGTACTTAAGGAGAACAAGTAAAGAGATCCTCCAAGTACATAAAAAATATATACAATTTATTTATTACCATTGTGTTGGTATACATAATCATATATATTCATATTTTTCCTTTCATTCGAATTGAAGATTGAATGGAGGAAGCAAAAGGTTATGATCAAAGCAATTCAAGAGGTATTGGCAGGATTTCTTATGGATGAGGTCATAGATCCCAAAGACGTGTACCACTATGACCCTAAAGAATTAATACCTAGTAGCCATACGACTGAAGATTATGGTTGAATGAAATCTTAAAAACATGATTATAAGGTTTTTGTGACTTTATTATGTACATATTCCATGCAGGTACAACCTCTTGAAATATTTGTATATATGTAGTTTCATATATTTTAGTATGTTATTTTTGTATAATGCTCGAACGGAACCTTATACGTGGACGTATATTAGCAGCGTAGAATTCGTATACGAAAAACTAATCAATACTAAAAAGAATTGAATTAAAAAGAAACCATAAAATAAAAAGGAATGAAATGGAAAAAAAAGAAACTTTAGTATCGGTTGGAAACACCAACCGAGACTAAATGTGTCAGCCCCGATGCAATGTCTGAGGAGCCATTTAGTCCCGGTTAGTAATAGCAACCGGAACTAAAGGTCCACTTTCAGTCTCGGTTCCCAGAACCAAAACTAAAGGGGAGCCTTTAGTCCTGAATTCGTAATCGCAGTTGAGAAACCAGGACTAAAGTAGTTTTTTTCAACCGGGACTGATCTTCAGTCCCGCATTTGTGAATGTTCCTCCGTAATATAAATTTATAAAGGAAAGATGCGGCTGGGAATCAATCTCAAATAACGGAACGAGGCCCTAATAGTTTTTGTGTTGTTTTATTACCCATTCCAAGCAACAGAGACGGCTTGATTGAAGGGCCAGGGAAGGAGGGTCGTCGTAGGGAGATGGGAACTGGGAACGAGGGGCGGGTGCCAGGCCCTGAGGCCGGAGGCGACGTGGGACGCACGCGGGCGTGGCGAAGGCGGCGCGCACCCACGGGAACACGTACGTGCGACGGCGGGCTGCTCCGTCTGAGACGAAGAAGAGAGGGAGGGTCGGAGTTGGGCCGGCCGAGTGAGCTTCGGCGTGGGAGGGGAAAGGGGCCGGCTGGACATGGAAAAAGAAAAGGGAGAGAGAGAAGAGATGTTGGGCTGCCTGCCGGAGTTTGGGCCCAGGAGAAGTTTTAGCTTTAAAAATATTTTTTGTGCAAATAATTCTGGAACATGAATGGCACAAAAACAAATTATAATATATATCATGCTTGATTTAATTTTATAAATACTTTTTTTCTCCTCTAATAATTTGGTCTTAGTGCTAATTAATTCTAGACAATTTTAAATCATTGCAAAACGTCAATTAGGGTGTTACCATAAGGAAAAGAGGATAAAAGTCAAGAATTGTCGTGAAATTAACTGTGCTACAAGTGCATTCAACGGGAGGTTGTCATCCCGTGTGTATGAACCAAGGTCCCAAGTGTGTCTATGACATTCCACTATGTGAAAAACTATGGGTGTGTTTGGTTTGTGGAGTCACCACATGCATCATGAGTTCATCCATGAATTTTGGTGGAACTAACTCATTCCTCATGCATATACTAATTATTAGCTTGTGAAGAATGAGGTGGTGATAGATCAACTCATTCAATTCCGCAAACTAAATACAAAAAGTGAGGTGTGAGAACATGATGGACCACCCATTCCTCAAACCAAACACACCCTATAATATCTACCGGGCCCCCTACAGACGTCATACGAACATGCATCTGCCATATGAGTCCACAGACTGTAATAAGCCGCTGGCCAGGGTCACCGGTCTGGTGGGGTCAACATGCTGTAATATATCCATAGACGCGTCTCTAGTATGTTTTTATGTCCGAGACGCATCTAGTGCCATCCAAGTCTGTGGTCTTATATTTCAGACCCGAAAAAAGATGAAATCTACCTAACTCCAAGACTCACGTCCGTCGGCCCCTCCCCTCTCCTGAGCCTCGCGTCGCGTCTGTCTCTGACTCGCCCACGCTCCTTCCTCTCCTTCCCTTTCCTCTCCCGTGCTAGAGTTAGCCGCCGCCGTCGCTCACCGGCGTCGAAACTTTAGGATCTCACCGTCGTCTGCCCACCCCGTCCCCTCCATTGTTTCTCATCGATTGGGAGCGCGCCCCCTTTGCTACCGACACCTCTCTCTCTCTCAACTCGTGTCCCTCCGCTGCTGCCACCTCTCTCTCGTCTCTTCTTATGCCTCCTCCCTCTACCAAGATCTACCAGCGCCGCCACCTCCCCTCCACCTAGATCTAGCTAGCGCCGCCTCCCTCTTCTAGATCTAGCAAAGACCGACGTACCCCTCCCTCGCCCCTGCGACTATGACCGATAGAGATGGAGTCTACAGAGGGCATGCTCATCCATGCACGGAGGTGCCCCTAGTCACAGTAGCCAAGCGACCGTCAGAGGCAGCAACACTGTGGGCTCTCATCGACCAGGTGCACAAAGGGGAGGTGGATGTCGCCTACGAGGAGTAGCCCTGCTACATCGTCATGCTCTCCCTCATCAGTGGGAGGTTTGCCTCAATATGCTGGTACCCTGTGCCTCTTTTTCTTATCTCAGTTTTGCTGTCTGCCCTGCCCTGCCCTAATTTTGGTGGCCTCTCTCTTCGCTTTAGGTAAGATTAATTAGGATTTGGAACTGCTTTAATTTGTGCACATCTGCTCACCTACTCATTCATGTTGTTAATATGTTCTACTGTGAATTTACCTGTGTGTACCAGAGAAATTTTGTGTATTTTACAAATGTCTTAGCTTCTCATTAGTTCAAGTAGGAAGTAGGTTTCCTAATTAGCAATTGAATGTCTTGCTCAGTTAATTTTGGAATCGATTAGTATTGTCTTTTTCCATGGGTAAGACTTGATTAATACTGTCTTTCCTTAAATGTGCTTCAGTTAAAGTGCAGGTGCTCAGTGGCTGCAAATGATGCTAGAGGTACTGCATGGTGAGCAAGAAGAAGTTCCCCGCCTGCATCAGCTGCAAGCAGCCCTGTCTTATCGGCTTCTACAGCAATGAGAAGCATAACTAGAGCAAGTGAAGGGGAAACCAGCATGCTAGAGTAGAACATCTGACATATGGCATATATAACGAGACAAAACATTTGGAAGATAATGAGAAGTGTGCTAGCTCAAGACCTACTCAATGAAATCTTTTAATTGATTCGAGGGTATCCTTGCCACATCTACACTTTCAAGTTGTACAATGCACTACTTCAAGGTTGTTTCCTATTCTTGAATGTCAGAAATCAATGATGATGCAGGCTGATCACCCTACAAAAAACCAGGCAATCCAAAAAAGCATAATAGATAAGAATGGTGTCTAACTATCTTCATCAGATATCCACAATGTAAATAGCTAGTGAGAAAGATAAATCCTTACTTTTAGTACTAGCATGTTTTATATCTTTGCTTATCTTCTCGAGAACACTAACAATACTCCTAAATTTGTTCAGAGCTATGTCTTCATCAAAATGTTGATCAAGCACAAATTGGAAAAATGTGGTGATAGTAGATGTCACTACGCACGAATGTGGGAAAACAATATTGACGGGAGCAGGTGCACAAGGGGAAATTAGATCTATAGCAGAAGTGCGTCTATTTGGTTTAGTAGTGGGCTGGTCGAGTCAAAGCTTGGTTTCCTATATGCTGCAGGCTTTTTATGTTCTTGTATGGGGAGTAAACTAGGTGGTTCTTAATGTTGCGGTAGTAATGATTATAGTTGTCAAGATTCTCTAATTAATAAGTTCTTTTCAAGGTTTGTTTGAAACATATTACTATGAATTTGAATAGATCCTTGGGTTCTTCTGCATTTATTTGGTGATGCCAACCTATCAATCCAATTCAACAAACATTTGTCATGGCATTTAAAATGATTTTTTTGCATTTACCGTCTTCAAATGACCACCTACCAATTACATCGTCAAATGAACCATTCTAGCAAAAGTGTGTCTCTGGTGGAAGTAGTGCGAGGAGCACATAGTTGGACCAGTAGCTACGTTTGGCACTACACACAGGGAGGGAAGAGGTTGATAGTGGCAACGGCAATGACTTGTCGTTGTCTAGCTCATGTGTACCATTAGACATTTCATCGGAAGAAAGCTTGGTGCTGGTGCTTGGTGGCTGCAAATGATTCTGGTGGTACTACATGGTGAGCAAGGAGTTCCCCACCTACATCAATTGCAAGCAGCCCTGCCTTATCAGCTTCTACAGTGACGAGAAGCACAGCTAGAGCAAGTGAAGGGGAAATTAAAATAGCATTCTAGAGCAGAACATCTGACATTGACTACTATTATAGAAACAACAACGATAGTTTTGAAGAAGGACGAGGCATATGTAATGAGACAAAACATTTAGAAGATAATGAAAAGCATGCTAGCTCATGACATGCTCAAAGAGAGCTTCTTTTAATTGATTCATCCAGGATATCCTCACCACATCTACACTTTCAAGTTGTACAATGCAATGCTTCAAGGTTGTTTCCTATTCTTGATTGTCATAAATCAATGATGATGCAAGCTAATCACCTTAGAGAAAACCATGCAATCCAAAAAAGCAGAACTGATAAGAATGGTGTCAACCTATCTTCATCAGATATCCATAATGTTAATAACTAATGAGCAAGACAAATCCTTACCTTTGGTACCAACATCTTCTATATCTTTCCTTATCTTCTCCACAACACCCATAGTACTCCTACATTTGTTAAGAGTTGTGTCTTAATCAAAATGTGGATCAAGCACAAATTGCAAAATTGTGGTGACAGTAAATGTCCCTGCACATGAATGTGGGAAACAATATTGATGGGAGCAGATGCCTTAATGGAAATTACATTTATAGCGGAAAAGTTTGCCTATTTGGTTCAGTAGTGGGCTGGTAGAGTCAAAGCTTAGTTTCCTATATGTTGCAGGCTTTTTATGTTCTGGTATGGGGTGTGGACTAGGTGGTTCTTAATATTGTGGTAGTAATGATTATAATAAGTTTTTTTGAGGTTTGTTTGAAACATATTACTATGAATTTGAACTGATCCTTGGGTTCATTGTTGGTATTTCTTAACGTTTAAAAAAGGATCTGCAAGTGTACGAAATTACCGTTGTAGCTTTCACCCAGAAGTATTTGGGGTATCGTATTTTCACAAGGAACAGAGGTATTTCTTCTAGCTAATTCGTCCAAGGACAACACAAGGATAGCTGAAAAGGGTAGAGAAGGATTCCTAAGGTTTAGGGTATAAGGATAGATAAACTCTACATCTACTTGCTTATTTCGGGCACCGGTGAACACCTGGTCTGCCAAGCGTTACCGGGTTGTAGCTCTATGCTGTACCCGTATGTGGGGGATTACAAGGGACGGATAGGGCTATCACCACCTGTTGTCTACACCTCAACCGTAGAGTACAAGGCAAATGAAGGTAGCCTCTAGCCTAGACACCACGTCTACGCTATCGACTACTACTCTAGTGTCGATCCTGGTTATTTTGTCTTTATCAGGAGCCCTCTACTAGAGTATCTACCATGGGGATAGATGGCAAACCCGCAAATAAGTAAAACTATAGCTTAACTATGCAAAAGACTTATAACCAAAAGAACCACAAATACTTACTAAGATACCCATTGAGGTACAAAGTGTGTATCCGTCGAGGTACAAGCAGGGGAAGATTACCGACATGCCCAACACTTCTTCCCCAAACTCTTCCTCACATCTCTCCCTACTAAGTTGCTAGAGCTAGCTAGGGCCTAAGCCCATGAAGTGGTGTTGCTCTTGCTCTTGCTTGGGTCCTCATTGCTCTTGTGTGTTGTTCAAAGAGGTAGGAGAGAGCCCCCTTTTATAGTTGGAGAGGAGGGGGGTCCTTGGAAATGTGCTTGATCCCCATATGGAAGGAGCAAACCACCTTTTAGGTTCATTGAATCTGCCCAATACCTGTGGAACCGATGTAGCAACGGTGGTATATGTAAACCAACCAAGTTCTGGGCCAAATGGGGCCGATGGGGGTGTGGCCACACCTAGGGTACGGCCAAATGCGCCCATCTTTGGTGGGTCGCCTCTTGTGATCATTGTGAATTGGCCCATGGTGGTATTCTACGAAGCTAAGGTGGTTTTGCCTCGGTTATGGGCTTGTCTTCCTCTTGTATAGGCCCAGATTTGTCTAGTTTTGTGGGCCTCCTCCCCCTTGGGCTCATGTCGGATGTCTATGATGCTGCATTTGTTGTACACTTTAGGCTCTTTTCCTATGTAATCCCGACATGTCCTCCTGTAAATGAATAAACACCAAAACTCATAGAATTTGTTAGCTATAAATCCTAATTCTAAGTTTGGTGTCTGTTTTGGTTTATTTTATGTGATAGTTGGTGGTTAAAAGTGTGAGTTAAGGATCGCTAACAACTCCCCCACACTTAGCCCTTTGTTGTCCTCGAGTAAAGTTAAGGACTAAGATGGGTCATCTCCTTGATACGGCATTTGCATACAAGTTATTCCAAGCTTCACCTGCATTTGAAGTGTCTGCCACATTATCTTGGGTATTTGAATAATGAAACAGCCTGGACTCAAATTCCCTTGCATCAATCAGTTTAGAAACTTGGTGTTCTTTTGATTTTGAAAATATAAACATAGCTTAGCTCCTCAAATGATTCTCTCAAATCACTCAAATATGTGTTTGGTTCCTCACCAAGGCATATCATAGTGTTGCCTTTTTTCTTTCTTGCTTCTAAAAAGCTTATATGTATCTCTGGGTAGGGAAAGATATGAAGCCATACTTACTCTGCATATTTTGTTGAGTCAAAGCTCGGATCCAAGGAGAAAGATGCCATACCCTTAGATCAAGAAGTGCAAGTGTGTGGATAAAACATTTCTAAATCTATACTATACTCCTTTTGTATCAGTGATCTCTCTCTAGCTTTTTTTTATTTTCTTTTTTATGAGCCTTCATGTGCTCATCTTTTTTCAATATCTTGGGACCTTCATGTGTCCCTATTTTTTATTTTTTTTCTAGACCTTCATGTGTCCATATTTTTTTTCTCTTTTTCATTCTTTTGCATAGCCTGTCTCTTAAACCACATATTGAGAGAGATCACTATCTTGTAGAACTTGGAGTATTTTCCTATCAAATATTTTTTTTGTCTACTCCCAGTGTAGGAGCAGAGTTTTTGGTGGATGGAAACATGTTTTTGCGTACTCCAAGTGTAGGTGCAGCATATATAGGTGGGTGTACATGATCTTGATCTTGGGGGTATGATAACTTTCTCAACAAGGGTCAACAAGACTTGACAAAACTCAATGCAGGAATAAGTAGCATATTTTTGGAGGTTTTAAGCTCAAAGCACTAGATATGGCTCTGGTAGGAATTTGCATATCATTGAGGAGCATGCTATTTGAGTTTTGATTTTGTAAGATAAATCCCAAGTTCTTCATATGAGAGAGCAAGGTTTATTTTCATCACATATTCCAATTACTTACATAACATGGGGTCCCTATGATGAATTGTTCATAAGTATAGGAATATTAGCAAGGAATAAAGAGTATACAAATTCAGTCAAAGGATTGAATAGAGATGGAGCATCGAAAGTTTTGCCTTTTTAATTTGTTCAGTTTTAAACTTCAAAACTTAGGAGAGTTGAGGGGTAACATTGCACAAACCACCGTTGAGGAGAAGGAGCTGAGTCAGAGGTGGTTTGGCTAAACCAAAAAGTTCAGCCAATCCTCTCTTGAGCCATTTGTCGTATCCTTTTGCGTGTTGGATCCGTCAATGTTTGTGCAACGTGTGGTGGGAGATCTCAAATGTGTATTTGTAATGTATGCGAGATCTCCCCCACACTTATTCTTGTACCTTTTTATTTGATAAAGAAACAAAAAGGAACAAACAAGGGCTCTACCAGTTGAAACACTGAGGAGCCTTAATTTTATTATTATCTTTATTATTATATAAATATATTTTATTTATTTATTTTTAATTTTTTCACTCAACCTTTTTTTAAATTTCAGCATAACTTAAACAAGGCTAAGGTAAAATTTGCAAAATAAACCAAGCCTTGACTCATCTCCATTTTAGAATACTTCCATTATTTATGAAAATAATACCTCAAAGTTCATTAACCAGAATTCAACACCATGTTAAATTTTGATTAAGGAGGGTTGTTTTAACCTAAGCACCATGCTTAATTTAAAAAGCCTATGGATGTACCTCTAGAGAATACATCCAAACCAGAGCATTATAACATAAATAAGGGAAGCATGAACTAGTATGAGCAAGTTTATATTTTTCATGGAGACAAATCATGAGTAACAGTATTGGTGAACATTTATTTACCTTTGCATACCTGAGTTTACTTACCAACAACATATGTGGATGATACTTGAAACTACTACAACAGTGGCTTGATTACACGTGGTCCAACTCAGGCGAAACCACAAGGCTAGGCCGTACACACATGTAGTGTGCATAGACCATAGGTCTTAGTGGTAGCAAAGGTCATGAAGAGGAGAACGCTCCTTCTCTCTTTTTTTATTTTTTTATACTTTCTCTTTTTTCTTTTCAGCTTTCTCTTTTCTCTCCTCCTATCATATATATATATATATATATTCTCTATTTTTTCATATATATTATTTTCTCTCTGTTTTCTTTAGCAAGATAGGGCTACAAAAAAATTGGATGGCCTTTGGTATGGATGGAACTTGTAGTGACACTCTCACTGTCCTCCCCCACACTTGGACTTTTGTGTAAAAGTCAAGTGTGTAGAGTCAGGGCCTTCTCTTGAGTGTGTTCCATCACCAAAGAACATCAATGTGTATGGTTGATGTAGCTCCTCATGTTTTCAAGCATTGTACGCCCCTCTTCTTCTTGATCTCTTCTTAAAAAGGTTAGTAACCAAGAATACCCGAAGGTGCATACTAACTTGATAACATGTTCTTGCTTTTATTAATGAGAAAGTTGTTTTTTGTGATAATAAATTTTTTATCATTATATATATTATTATATTTTTTCATGATAATCCGGGGTATCTCCCGACAGTGCTTTGTTTATGGTCACAAGCTCGACCGTGGGAACTTCATCTTGCAGCTATCAATGGTGGTATAGTTCCCAACTTTACCACCAAGCATAAAATGTTATCGCTCAAGCTGCAAGGTTAGCGCCACAGTGCTTCCATGAGATCTGCAATATTTGTGATAAACGAAGGCATCCACAACCATCCTCTTAAAATGTTTGCAAATGAGGATTAAGAGAAGGTTGGGATCCTCATAGAAGCGTGTGTCACTGAGCGTGATCAACTCTAGAGATGCCAACAGTGAGCATGAAACGCGAGGAAACTCAAAAGAGGAACTTTCATGCTCTTTTGTGGAATCATTCATTTCAAGCTCTAGAGTTGATGTTTCGAGTTTGTCCATGGCCCATAAGTTTTCCTTCTCGAGGGTTATGTCGTGTTGTCCAGAGGGACATGGCTTGAGTTTGGGTGAGGGTGATGATGGACATTCAACTTCACAATGATGTGAAATGAATGGGGAAATGAACTTCACCTCCTCGACCGGATTATGGTTGGGATGTTGCTTCGCCATTAGGACTTCTGGGTGAAAGGTAGGAATGGCAGAAGCAGTTTTCCCAAACTTCTCATCAAGGCTCCCATGGGAAGATTTTTCTTTGAAAAGTTTTTCAACGAGGTAGCCTATGAGAATATCAAACTCAAGGATGGCATAGATATGAAAGTCTATGAAAACGTCGACTTTGTTAATTATGACTGGCATGGCCCTAGCGATCCCACAACACTCAAAAATTAGTCCCAAAGGACTTTTGAAGAGTTTATTGGTCAGGACTAGCGACATGTTACCCAAAAGGTTTTTCACTAGGAATTCTGACATGATACTAGTCCTGACTATGGGTTGTGTAGGGCTTCTATGGTTGTTCCCCTTAACGAACAAGGCATGGTCGTGGAAAGTGAAAGAATCTGAATTACTTCAGAAGAACGTTTCACTTCTAACAACCATTCTTTTGATGGTTATACTTTAGGGAAAACATCCTTTATGTGCTTTTTGTACCTCGAGAGTTTCGAGGTATTGCCATAATCCTCGAATTTGATAGGGAACTCCAAAGGATGAATTACTCATTCCTTCGGTGTTTGTGGTTCGGGTGGGGGTCCAAAAGTCAAACCTAGGGGTGGTATGAGTTTGGATTCGACTAACAAGGACTCCTCCACACTCGACATGACTTTTTCCTGGAGGGATTTGGTTCTTATGACTGAAGAAGTGTGTTTGTCAATGAAGTTTTCAAGGAATTCTACTTGTTCCATCATAGTTTTGTGTGTGAACCATCCTCTGGTAGTCACATCTAGGCATAGGTCAGCATCTTTGTCAAGACCCGCACAAAAGAGATGCAAAATCATGCCATCGGGTAATGACAAGTCTTGGCCGGCATGTATTAACGTTGAAAACTGGGCCCAGGCTGCACCTATAGACTTCGTATTCTGCTTGAAATCGAGGATCGTCCTTGGTGGACAGCCGATACGGGACATTGGAAAAAATGCAAGACAAAATTTGTCTTTAAGTTCATCCCAGTCCCCATTCGTACTTTCTATGGCAAATGTGTACCATTGTTTTGCCTTCCCTAAAAGAGAGAAAGGAAATAATTTGCACCTTAGAGTTTCTTGTGTCATGTCCGAGATGCTCATGCACGAACATATTTCCTCGAATTCTAGCAAGTGATGGTAGGGGTTTTCGTTATCATGCCCTAGGAAGGTTTGAGCCCAAACCATAGCTTTTAAACTAGGGTGGAGTTCACAGCTGGATGAAATGTTAGATTTTGAAATAGGTGATGGCGCAAGGAACTCCTCCTTTGAAGCGGATAGATTTGAATTTGGAGTTGGCTTCATGGTGGAAAAGACAAAAGAAGATATTTTTGTTTTTATGAAAATAAAGGATACAGATATGAGGACGAACTAGGGTCAAAGAAAATAACAACCATTCCCTGGCAACGGTGCTAGAAAGCTTGTTAGTATTTCTTAATGTTTACAGAAAGGATCCGTAAGCGTACGGAATTACCATTGTAGCTTTCACTCGGAAGTATTCAGGGTATCATATTTCCATAGGGAACGGACATATTTCTTCTAGCTAATTTGTCCAAGGACAACACAAGAATAGCTGAAAGGGTAGAGAAGGATTCCTAAGGTTTAGGGTTTAAGGATAGATAAACTCTACTTCTACTTGCTTACTTCGGGCACTAGTGAACACCTAGTCTGTCAAGCATTGCCAGCCTATAGTTCTACACCGTACCCAGATGTGGGGGATTACAAGAGACGGATAGGGCTATCACCACCTGCCGCCTACCCCTCAACCATGGAGTACGAGGCAAACGAACATAGCCTCTAGCCTAGACACCACATCTATGCTACCGACTACTACTCTAGTGTCGATCAAGGCTATTCCATCTTTATAAGGAGCCCTCTACTAGAGTATCTGCCATGAGGACGGACGACGAACCCGCATACAAGTAAAAGTATAGCTTAACTATGCAAAAGACTTTTATAACCAAAGGAACCACGAATACTTACTATGATACCCGTTGAGGTACAAAACGTGTATTCGTCGAGGTACAAGCAGGGGAATATTACCGACAAGCCCGACACTTCTTCCCAAAACTCTTCCTCACATCTCTCCCTACTAAGTTGCTAGAGCTACCTAGGGCCTAAGCCAATGAAGTGGTGTTGCTCTTGCTCTTGCTTGGTTCTTCTTTGCTCTTGTGTGTATGATAGATTCGAGGCACTTATAGATGGATCCCCATTTGTGGGTTGTACATGCCCTTATGTTGTTGTATGGGGTGTGGATAAGGTGGTTCTTAATGTTGTGTAAGTAATGATTATAGTTGTCAAGATTCTCTAATTAATAAGTTCTTTTCAAGGTTTGTCTGAAACATATTACTATGAATTTGAATAGATCCTTGGGATCTTCTACATTTATTTAGTGATGCCAATAGATCAAACCAATCCAACAAACATTTGTCATGTCATTTAAAAGGGTTTTTTTTGCATTTACTTTCTTTAAATGACTACATACCAACAACATGGTCAAATGAACCATTATAGAAGAAGTGTGTCTCTAGTGGAAGTAGTGCGAGGAGCACACAGTTGGACCTATAGCTATGCCTAGCACTACCCACAGGGAGGGTAGAGGTTGATAGTGGCAACAACAATGACTTGTCGTCATCTAGCTCATGTGTATCATAAGACATTTCATTGGATGAAAGCTTGGTGCTAGTGCTCGGTGGCTGCAAATGATGCTGGAGGTACTGCATGGTAAGGAAAAAGGAGTTCCCCACTTGCATCAACTGCAACTAGCCCTGCATTATCGGCTTCTGCAGAGCTAGAGCAAGTGAAGGAGAAACCAACATTCTAGAGAAGAACATCTAACAATGAATCCTGTTGTAGAAACTAGAAAAGCAGTTTTGAAAAAGGATGAGGCATATGTAATGAGATAAAACATTTAGAAGATAATGAAAAGGGTGCTAGATCATTACCTGCTCAAAGAGAGCTTTGTTTAATTGATTCATCCAGGGTATCCTCACCACATCTACACTTTCAAGTTGTACAATGCATCGCTTCAAGGTTGTTTTCTATTCTTGAATGTCATAAATCAATGATGATGCAGGCTAATCACCTTAGAGAAAACCATGCAACCCAACAAAAGTAGATTTGATAAGAATGGTGTCAAACTATGAGTGAGCAGGATAAATCCTTACCTTTGGTACCAGTAGTTTCTATATCTTTCCTTATCTTCCCAGAACACTAACAATACTCCTACATTTGTTTAGAGCCGTGTCTTAATCAAAATGTGGATCAAGCACAAATGGGAAAATTGTGGTGATAGTAAATGTCCCTGCACATGAATCTGGGAAAACAATATTGATGGGAGTAGATGCTTGAATGGTAATTAGATCTATAGCTGAGAAGTTTGCCTATTTGGTTAGTTGTGGGCTAGTAGATTCAAAGCTTAGTTTCCTATATGTTGTAGGCTTTTTATGTTATTGTATGGGGTGTGGACTAGGAGGTTCTGAATGTTGTGGATGTGATGATTATAGTTATCAAGATTCTCTAATTAATAAGCTCTTTTCAATGTTTGTTTGAAACATATTACTATAAATTTGAATAGATCCATGGGTTCTGCATTTATTCGGTGATGCCATCCTATCAAACCAATCTAACAAACATTTCTTCTGGCATTTTAATGGATTTTTTGCATTTACCTTCTTCAACAGACCACCTACCAACAACTTGGTCAAATGCACCATTCTAGTAGAAGTGCATCTCTGGTGGCAGTTGTGCGAGAAGCACACAGTTGGACCTGTAGCTATGCCTGGCACTACCCACAAGGAGGGTAGAGGTTGATAGTGGCAACAACAATGACTTGTCATCGTCTAGCTAATGTGTATCATAAGACATTTCATCAGATGAAAGCTTGGTGCTGGTGCTTGGTGGCTGCAAATGATGCTGGAGGTACTGCATGGTGAGCAAGAAGTAGTTCCCCACTTGTATCTACTGCAAGTAGAGCCGCATTATCAGCTTCTACCGCCACGAGAAGCATAGCTAGAGCAAGTGAAGGAGAAACCAACATTCTAGAGCAGAACATCTTTCATCGAATCCTGTTGTAGAAACTAGAAAGACAGTTTTGAAAAAGGATGAGCCATATGTAATGAGACAAAACATTTAGAAGATAATGAAAAGGGTGCTTGCTCATGACCTACTCAATGAGAGCTTCTTTTAATTAATTCATCCAGGGTATCCTCACCACATCTACACTTTCAAGTTGTACAATGCACTGCTTCAAGGTTGTTTTCTATTCTTGAATGTCATAAATCAATGATGATGTAGGCTAATCAACTTAGAGAAAACCATGCAACCCAACAAAAGCAGAATTGATAAGAATGGTGTCAAACTATCTTCATTAGATATCCATAATGTTAATAATGAGTGAGCAGGATAAATCCTTACCTTTGGTACCAGCATTTTCTATATCTTTCCTTATCTTCCCCAGAACACTAATAGTACTCCTACATTTGTTTAGAGCTTTGTCTTAATCAAAATGTGGATCAAGCACAAATGGGAAAATTGTGGTGATAGTAAATGTCCCTGCACATGAATGTGGGAAAACAATATTGATGGGAGTAGATGCTTGAATGGAAATTAGATCTATAGCAGAGAAGTTTGCCTATTTGGTTAGTAGTGGGCTAGTAGATTCAAAGCTTAGTTTCATATAAGCTGCAGGCTTTTTATGTTCTTGTATGGGGTGTGGACTAGGAGGTTCTTAATGTTGTGGTAGTAATGATTACAATAAGTTTTTTTGAGGTTTGTTAGAAACATATTACTATGAATTTGAACAGATCCTTGGGTTCTTCTACATTTATTTGGTGATGCCAACCTATCAAACTAATCCAACAAACATTTGCCATGGCATTTAAAGGATTTTTTTGCATTTACCTTCTTCAAAAGACAATCAACCAACATCATGGTCAAATGCACCATTCTTGCATAAGTGCGTCTTTGGTGGTAGTAGTGCGTGTGAGGAGCACACAGTTGGACCTACGGCTACTCCTGGCACTACCCATAGGGAGAGTAGAGGTTCATAGTGCCAAAGACAATGGATTGTTGTCATCTAGCTCATGTGTATCATCAGCCATTTCATTGGATGAAAGCGTGGTGCTGGTGCTCGGTGACAGCAAATGATGCTGGAGGTACTGCCAGGTGAGCAAGAAGTTCCCCACATGCATGAACTACAATTAGCCCTGTCTTATCGGCTTCTGCAACAACAGGAAGCACAACTAGAGCAAATGAAGGGGAAACCAGCATGCTAGAGCAGAACATCTAACATAGACTCTAGTTATGGAAATAAGAAAGATACTTTTGAAAAAGGATGAGGCATATGTACTAAGACAAAACATTTGGAAGATAATGAAAAGAGTGCTAGCTCAAGACCTGCTCAATGAGAGCTTCATTTAATTTGATTCATCAAGGGTATCCTCACCACATCTACACTTTCAAGTTGTACAATGCACTGCTTCAAGGTTGTTTCCTAATCTTGAATGTCATAAATCAATGATGATGTAGGTTGATCACCTTAGAAAAACCATGCAATCCAAAAAAACCAAAATAGATAAGAATGGTGTCTAACTAGCTGTCCTGATCAGATATCCACACAATCTTAATAACTAGCGAGCAAGATAGATCCTTACCTTTGGTACTAGCACCTTTTATATCTTTGCTTATCTTCTCAAGAACACTAACAATACTCCTAAATTTGTTCATAGTTGTGTCTTCATCAAAATGCTGATCAAGCACAAATTGGAAAATGGTGGTGACAGTAGATGTCCCTGCGCACGAATGTGGGAAAACAATATTGATGGGAGCAGATGCATGAGAGGAAATTAGATCTACAGCAGAAGTGCGTCTATTTGGTTTAGTAGTGGGTTGGTAGAGTCAAAGCTTAGTTTCCTATATGCTGTAGGCTTTTTATGTTCTTGTATGGGGTGTGGACTAGGTGGTTCTTAATGTTGTGCAAGTAATGATTATAGTTGTCAAGATTAACTAATTAATAAATTCTTTTCAAGGTTTGTCCGAAACATATTACTATGAATTTGAATAGATCCTTGGGTTCTTCTACATTTATTTAGTGATGCCAACCTATCAAACCAATCCAACAAACATTTGTCATGGCATTTAAAAGGGTTTTTGTGCATTTACCTTCTCTAAATGACTACATGCCAACAACATGGTCAAATGAACCATTATAGTAGAAGTGTGTCTCTAGTGGAAGTAGTGCGAGGAGCATACAGTTGGACCTGTAGCTATGCCTGGCACTACCCATAGGGAAGGTAGAGGTTGATAGTGGCAACAACAATGACTTGTCATCATCTAGCCCATGTGTATCATAAGACATTTCATTGGATGAAAGCTTGGTGCTAGTGCTCGGTGGCTGCAAATGATGTTGGAGGTACTACATGGTAAGGAAGAAGGAGTTCCCCACTTGCATCAACTGCAACTGGCCCTGCATTATCGGCTTCTGCAATGATGAGAAGCAGAGCTAGAGCAAGTGAAGGAGAAACCAACATTCTAGAGCAGAACATCAAACAATGAATCCTGTTGTAGAAACTAGAAAAGCAGTTTTGAAAAAGGATGAGGCATATGTAATGAGATAAAACATTTAGAAGATAATGAAAAGGGTGCTAGCTCATTACCTGCTCAAAGAGAGCTTCTTTTAATTGATTCATCCAGGGTATCCTCACCACATCTACACTTTCAAGTTGTACAATGCACTGCTTCAAGGTTGTTTTCTATTCTTGAATGTCATAAATCAATGATGATGTAGGCTAATCAACTTAGAGAAAACCATGCAACCCAACAAAAGCAGAATTGATAAGAATGGTGTCAAACTATCTTCATTAGATATCCATAATGTTAATAATGAGTGAGCAGGATAAATCCTTACCTTTGGTACCAGCATTTTCTATATCTTTCCTTATCTTCCCCAGAACACTAATAGTACTACATTTGTTTAGAGCTTTGTCTTAATCAAAATGTGGATCAAGCACAAATGGGAAAATTGTGGTGATAGTAAATGTCCCTGCACATGAATGTGGGAAAACAATATTGATGGGAGTAAATGCTTGAATGGAAATTAGATCTATAGCAGAGAAGTTTGCCTATTTGGTTAGTAGTGGGCTAGTAGATTCAAAGCTTAGTTTCATATAAGCTGCAGGCTTTTTATGTTCTTGTATGGGGTGTGGACTAGGAGGTTCTTAATGTTGTGGTAGTAATGATTACAATAAGTTTTTTTGAGGTTTGTTAGAAACATATTACTATGAATTTGAACAGATCCTTGGGTTCTTCTACATTTATTTGGTGATGCCAACCTATCAAACTAATCCAACAAACATTTGCCATGGCATTTAAAGGATTTTTTTGCATTTACCTTCTTCAAAAGACAACCAACCAACATCATGGTCAAATGCACCATTCTAGCAGAAGTGCGTCTTTGGTGGTAGTGGTACGTGTGAGGAGCACACAGTTGGACCTGCGGCTACACCTAGCACTACCCATAGGGAGGGTAGAGGTTCATAGTGCCAAAGACAATGAATTGTTGTCATCTAGGTCATGTGTATCATCAGCCATTTCATTGGATGAAAGCGTGGTGCTGGTGCTCGGTGACTGCAAATGATACTGGAGGTACTGCCAGGTGAGCAAGAAGTTCCCCACCTACATGAACTACAATTATCCCTATCTTATCAGCTTCTGCAACAACGAGAAGCACAACTAGAGCAAGTGAAGGGGAAACAAACATGCTAGAGCAGAATATCTGACATTGACTCCTGTTAAAGAAACAAGAAAGATAGTTTTGAAATGCATGAGGCATATGTAACGAGACAAAACATTTGGAAGATAATGAACATTGTGCTAGCTCAAGGCATGCTCAATGAGCATCTTTTAATTGATTCATCTTGGGTATCCTCACCACATCTACACTTTCAAGTTGGTTTCCTATTCTTGAATGTCAGAAATCAATGATGATGTAGGTTGATCACCCTACAAAAAACATGCAGTCCAAAAAAGCAGAATAGATAAGAATGGTGTCTAACTATCTTCATCAGATATCCACAATGTTAATGACTATTGAGCAAGATAAATCCTTACATTGGTACAAGCATCTTTTATATCTCTGCTTATCTTCTCGAGAACACTAACAATACTCCTACATTTGTTCAGAGCTATGTCTTCATCAAAATGTTGATCAAGCACAAATTTGAAAAATGTGGTGATAGTAGATGTCCCTGCACACGAATGTGAGAAAACAATATTGATGGGAGCAGATGCACGAGGGGAAATTAGATCTATAGCAGAAGTGCGTCTATTTGGTTTAGTAGTGGGCTGGTAGAGTCAAAGCTTAGTTTCCTATATGTTGCCGGCTTTTTATGTTCTTGTATGGGGTGTGAACTAGGTGGTTCATAATGTTGTGGAAGTAATGATTATAGTTGCCAAGATTCTCTAATTAATAAGTTCTTTTCAAGGTTTGTTTGAAACATATTACTATGAATTTGAAGAGATCTTTGGGTTCTGCTGCATTTATTTGGTGATGCCATCCTATCAATCCAATCCAACAAACATTTGTCATGGCATTTAAAGGATTTTTTGCATTTACCCTCTTCAAAAGACCACCTACCAACATCATGGTCAAATGCACCATTCTAGCAGAAGTGCGTCTCTGGTGGCAGTAGTGTGAGGAGCACACAGTTGGACCTGCTACTATGCCTGGCACTACCCACAGGGAGGATAGAGGTTAATAGTTGCAACGACAATGACTCATCATCATCTAGCTCATGTGTATCATCAGACATTTCTTGAGATGAAAGCTTGGTGCTGGTGCTCGGTGGCTGCAAATGGTGCCAGAGGTACTGCAACTACAAGCAGCCCTACCTTATCTGCTTCTGTAGCGATGAGAAGCACACCTAGAGCAAGTGAAGGGGAAACCAGCATGCTAGAGCTCCCGCCCCTAGGGATGCTCATGTGGATGGTTGTTTAGATGTTGTGCTTTATCTTTAGGCATGGAGGGAATGACCTCCGGTCGTTGGTTCAGTAGTAGACTGGCTAGTAGAGTCTAAGCTCAGTTATCTATTTTCTTGTATGGGGTGTGGACTAGGTGGTTCTTAATGTTGTGGTAATAATGATTGCAATTTTCACACTACTCTGATTAATAAGTTCTTTTAAAGATTTTCTTGAAACATATTACTATGAATTTGAATAGATCGTTGGGTTCTTCTATGTTTATTTGGTGACGTAAACCTATGAAACGAATCAAGTGAACATTTGTCATGGCATTTAAAGGATTTTTTTGCATTTACCTTCTTCAGAAGACCACCTACCAACAGCATGATCAAATGCACCGTTCCAGCCAAGAGCGATTACTTATCTTTCACTTATTCCCATTCCATTCTGCTCTAGGAGGTTATAGATTGAGAAATAGTATTGCAATACCCCAACCCTATAGTAGTCTTCATTGGACAGGGTCTATTTTGTTCAGTTGTTGGCTAGTAGAATCTAAGATTGCTAGCAGAATAGATTAGAATGGTGTCAACCTATCTTCATCAAAAGATATCCACAATGTTAATAACCAAAGAGCAACAATACTCTTACATTTGTTCAAAGTTGTGTCTTCATCAAAATGTTGATCAAGCATAGATTGGAAAGCATGGTTATAGTAGATGTTCCTGCACATAAATGTTGGAAAACAATATTGATGGGAGAAGATGCAAGAGGGAAAATTAGATCTATTGCAGAAGTGCCATAATGCAATGGCTAGTCGTGGACCTTGATCTACATGAATGGGTTAACAACTATTCTCTATGCCAAAAAGAAACTAGAACACCTAACACAGCTTGACAACATATACAAAATAATGAAGATACTTTTAGGTTATTAGGATACTAGACATTATATTTCTCCTACAGTGAGGGTTGGTATATTATTTTGAAAGAATAAAAAAATGTCAGCATGAACATAAATGTAACCACACCTCAAAAGACCCTCCTGAACTTTTAGGCGCACAAGTTGGCATGAATGTGCAACACACGCATACGAAAAAAAACATATTTGGCCTACCTTTCATCATAAAGGAAAACTATGCTAGAGGGTATAAGCACTCGAGTCATCTTAGGCCTTCATTATGCATCTGTCCATGTGTGCTGCCATAGATCATAGAGGAAACAATCCACTTATGTGTAGAATGGCCCCCACAACAGACAAAGATAAAGAATGGAACCTAGAGCTTCAAAGTAGATTACAAAAAGTCTTCTACAAGAAAGATAAGCATCATAAGAAGAATACTTATCAATCCCAAAACATGTAGCATTTCTTTGTGACCTAATAACCCAATTTAATTGAGCATTAAGAATGAACACACAATAAAATAGAATGGCATAGGACATGATTTTGCAAGGAACAACAATAGATGAAAAGCCAACTAACTGCAGAGAACTTCTGGCTTCGACACCAGTTATAGAAACAAGAAAGACATTTTTGAAAAGGATGAGGCATATGTATCCGAGATGGAACATTAGCAAGATAATGAAATGTGTGCTAGCTCAAAAGACCTGTTCGATGAGAGTTACTTTTAATTGATTCATTAGGGATATCCTCACCACATCAACACATTCAAGTTGTACAGTGCACTGCTTCAGGGTTGTTTCCTATTCTCGAAGGTCAAAAATCAATGATGATGTAGGTTGATCACCTTATGAAAAAAACCTACAAGCCAAAAAAATATAGAACAAATAAGAATGGTGTCAAACTTTCTTCATCAGCAGATATATTCACAATGTTAATAACTAGTGAGAAAGATAAATCCTTACCTTTGGCTCTAGCATCATCTCTATCTTTGTTTATCTTCGCCAAAACACTAATATACTCTTAACTTTTTTGAGTGGGAAGTACATTTACATTTGTTGAAAGTTGCCTTCACCGAAATGTTGATCAAGCACAGATTGGTATGCAGTCACAATCTTTTCAGGCATACCACCAATAGTCAGTTTCTATAGAAGAATTCAACAAGTTAATACTCTCATGTCCAATTCTTATGTTTCCACCCAAAAAGGAGAGTTACAAGGATAACAAGCAACTCACTTTTAGTATTGTACTGGAATCTTTCCTTGCAACTTTCGAATTTAAGGGGTTAGAGCTAGGATTTGAATTATTCTTATTCCCCTTGTTATCGAACATAGCAGGGTTGTCACCAAAAATGATGTCTTTCATATTTTCAATACGGGTTCCAAAAACATTGCGTTCATCCCAAATTCCTATCTGTAATTCCTACAGATAAGTTAGAAACAATCTTTTTCTTCGGGATTTCTAGCAAAAAATGAAGCACATCAAATTAGCCATCAGTTATCTAGTATTTAATCTAGTTTCAATAAAGTATCATGTCCTATTGGTGCACATTATCCTAGCAGATTTTAATTTGCAGAAAATTTCTTTACACAGTATTAATGAAAGTCCATGCAAACTATGATTAAAATTGAATGACCCAAACATTTATAACATCAAAAACACCAGTGGAAAAAAACCTGAATCGCTGCTTCTGGCAGATGAGTAGCAACTTCCCAAGCAAGACAGTGTTTAAGAAAACAACATATTCATTAAACCCAATGCTAGTGGAAATGGAGGAAATTAGGCTACAAACTAAAAAGGCTAATTGATTTACTAATTGATTCTGCTCTAGTTAGTTTAAGCTCACATTTTCTGTTCATACAATTATATATACCAAAATTGAATGCACCATGCACATGACCATGATCATAGCTTCAATAGACATCAAAATGCACCATGCACATGACCATGATCACTTTGATGTCTGTGAAGCTATGCTCACCTTACCAAAATCGAATGCACCATGCACATGACCATGACCATTATATATACTCCAATAGTTTGCTACAATTAAACTAAATTGGACTTTGATTCAATGGTACTATAGTACTTTAATTGTACTAACACATTTAGATCCTCCTGCATTCTTGGACAAGGCTCTAGAACAACTCTAGGAGCTGCTGCACTATGAAGAATTAATCTCGTCATAGTGAAACAAGATAATACTTACTAGTCTCGCCACCAGTTTCATTCCTTCTTCTCCCCCATTTTCGTAGACATGTTTCAACGATCTGGGTAAAACCCTCCAGAACTCATGCACATAATCTCCTCCCTTGCGCTTACTGTTTTGCAAGATATCATTTGATAGAAATAGGAATAATATTTTCTTATCCTCTGTTGCACTACTGAACTGCTTTTCCATGTGTCTACAACCCTTCTGGCCCTCTTGCGGTGAAAAATCCACCATTGTGAAAGTGCTGCATAAGTGTTAAGGAATACAAGAAACAACTGCTAATGCAATATGTAGATGCAAACTTACATAGGAAAAATATAAAATTCTAATTAAATTTGACATATGAACAGATAGAGGAAATAAATAACCAATTTGGCCATTTACTACTTAAAGCACACAAGGTATATAGATCACAAATTGGGTCCACCGACCATCAACATGAAAAAAGGAGGAACATAGATCCGGTATTATATAGGTGCCATCTATGGAGTCTAGCTACCATGTAGATTCCCACTGAAGTGTTCAATTTTACAGCGAGTGCCATATTACATCTCCAGAAGCGCGCGCGTATGTGTGTGTACAATGCACTTATGATCGTTTCTTACATGTTTCAAAATTTCATAATAATTTTAAATTTTCTATATGCCTATGCACTTTGGATTTTGAAATTCCATATATTTGATACATACATACATACATACATACATACATACATACATACATACATACATACATACATACATACATACATACATACATACATACATACATACATACATACATACATACATACATACATACATACATACATACATACATACATACATACATACATACATATAAATCCAAATTAAAACAGCATCACGTTACGTGTACTCTATTAGAAGAGAAATTATGATGTAAAGATGACCGGAAAGAAATAGGGAAGGAAATCTCCATTTTGATTTCAACAACAACATTGTGCCTGAGCCCGTGTCGGCCAATGGGGGCGAGGAACACCACCCAGCCACTGGAGGACGAGAAGAAGAGAGCTCGCGAGAGAGGCAAAGATCAAATGAATTAACGTTCCATGCCGAGGAGGGAGCGGGGAGTGGTAGCGTTATATACGCCTATCTCCCAACGAGCACACCAACAGTTGATATCGAGGAGCAGGAGGTGAGGGGGATCAACAGCTAGCGAGGCTGGGAGACGTGACGCCCCCGTGCCAGCCTTATATTATAGGCTGTGCCATGCCCGGGCCAGCACTACGGGCCGGTGTGGCGGCCCAGGCACGGTTCTCACTATGTCGTGCCTGGCACGGGCACTATGTGTAACAACCCAAAAATCCACATACCAAAAATCCCAACTACAAAATTTTTTTCTTCAAAACCCCATGTGATGATGAGTGACATTTGTAGGAGCTAACCCTAAGTGTTGCATTAGTCGTAATCCAACTAAACAAACTCATAAGCATAGCATGTCACTTGTTGTATATGTGTGTGTTTAAAATCCCTAACACATACATTCTTGCATGCATTTTAATTCTAAACAAGTGAGTTGCCTTTTATTGATCTTTTGTTGTGCAAATAAAAGTGACCACTTATAATTAATTTATTATGCAATAAATTAATCACCTAAGTACCACCTAAGTATGTGGGCCCCACCAACCAGCCCTAAGCTCCACCCTTAATCAAGGTGCACACCTGTACATGAAACTAAATAAATCAAACCCTAACCAAATTGGCAACAAATAAAAGAGAAAGGAAAACAAAATAGAAAAAGAATAAGAAAAAGAGAAAGGAAAGAAGAGGGAGCAGCAGCAGCCCAGGCCTACTCAGCCTTGCGAGCTAGCCCGGCCGAGCCCGCCTGCCCTCCCATGTGCGCGCGACCCACGAAGCCGGCCCAGCAGCACCCTACCGCCCGCGCGCGCACAAGCCGCTGACGAGCCGGACCCGCCCATCAGCCGTCACGCACCGCACACCGCCGCATCAGGACAAGCTGACAAACGGGCCCCCTCTGTCAGCCGCCCAGCTACAACGCCGTCGTCTTCCCCACGCTCCCTCCACCGCGCGACCGGGAGCCGACCAGCATGGTAGGCGTGGGCCAGGGGTCACGCAAGAAGCATGACCCTGTTCCCCCCTAGCGCCACGCTTACGCTACAGCACGTGGGCCATCGGATGCGCCGCACGCATGACCATCGCCCGATCGCCGTCCACCATTAGAGCCCTTGGAGCTCGGCTATAAAAACCAACGTCCGTGAGCCCTAACCCTTAGCCCGTTCGCCGCCGCCGCTGGTGGCACAGCACCACACAGCGTCAAGCCGAGAGAGAGGGAGGAGGGAGAAGCAAAGGGGAGAAGGAGAGGCGCGGAGAAGGACGCCGCTGCCAGAGCAAGAAGGGAGGAGCCGCCGATGCGGAAGACAGCGAGTACCTCTATCCCAGCTCGGCTCTACTACACCGTCGACACTGCACCACCATCCATCGCCATCGAGCTCCCCGCGGTGAGCCATCTTGCCGAGACCACCTCCCTAGCCAAATGGAACGTGCACTGCCATGATCGAAACCTTGCTGAAGCTTCAAGCTCCGGCATAGCCCAACTGGTTAGCTAGGGAGACCGCCATGGCCACGCTTGCCGAGACCTAGGATGCGCCGTGCACGCTGCCATCAGCCAAAAGGAAGACCCCAGCCATGACATTGTACATCGGAGCAGGAGCGCACATGCACGGACATGGTCACCATGGCCGAGAGCAAAACTAGGGCAAGACCACCGCATCTTCAACGTTGCGGTAAAGGCGATGTTGACACCCCGACTGGCTCCGCCATGATGAGAGACACACCGCGCTCACCTTAGCCGAGGAAGAAGCCCACTGGAGCCCTGCGTTGTCACACCACACCTCGTCGGAGCGCCACCGCCTCTGTTTTGCCCCCACCACCATGGCCGGAGCCACTGGGAGCACCAGGAGCTCCTTCAACACGCCCAACGTGGCTGTAGAAGCACCGTGGAGCTCACACGCTCCTCCAACTGGGCTCTCGCTACCACTGCAGCCCTGTCCATGCACGCCGACGAACCCACGCCGCCATTCACCGTGGCTAGAGCCCTAGTAAGCCCTAGCCATCGCCCCAACCCCACCATCGTAGTCACCTGGGCATGGGGAAGCTATTGCCTACCCTAATCAGACGCTAGCGCCGCCGCGGGGGCTCGACGATGACCTCACCGCCGGTGGGAGCTCCGTCGGCAAAGAGAAGGGGATTTTTTCCCTCGTCGGCCACTGTGCGTGCTGATCTTTCGGCAAACCTGATGGGAATTCTCTTCATCCACGTTGACCACGTCCCGAGCAGCTCCGCCGAGCTCTATCCACGATCACATCGACCACGTCCTGAGCAGCTCCATCGAGCTCCGACCACGACCACGTCGTGCACGTGAACCAAACCCTAGGAAGGAGTAAGTGGGCCAAGCCCGGCCCGAATCCGGCCCAATCAACCTAGTCAAGGCCTGGCCTGTATTGACCATTGACCGGTCAATGTTGACTTTGACCGAACCCACATGTCAGTGACCCAAGAGCCCTTGGTCCCACCTGTCGGAACTGATGACGTTGATGACGTCATGCTGACGTCAGCGGGACCCCACCTGTTAGCTTGGAACTGAGATGATGATGCCATGCTGATGTCATGCTAGTGTCAGCATGCCACATGAACCAGTCAAAGTGTGACACGTGTTAGCCCAGGATTAATTCAGCCTTTTCCCATTTTCAAATGATTGAAACTTCAGAAATTCATAACTAATTCATACGAACTCAGAAAAATACAAGACCAGGACCAAAATTCATCTAAAATTAGAGCTCTACGCAATGAACCCATGTTTGAGTGCATTTGGCTCTTTTGAATTTTCATTGCTTTTTGTGTTATTCTATAGACATCGCTAACGCGACTATAATGCGATCGTTTGCAGACTCGGAGGAGAACTAGACAGACGAGGACCGAGAGTACCATGAGGAGTACGGAGACGACTACACTGAAGGTGCCACATCCCACCCAATCTCGTAGCACCTATTACGCATGGCTAATATAGAGCTGCTATTGCTTTACTTCATTGTTATAATCACACTATGATAGGACTTGCATGGTAGTATGCTTACTTGATGGCCTTTACCTTGACGCAACCTTACCCCTGCTCACCCTGCTGTTAGGCTAGTCACACGCTCACTGCTTATATTCACTGCTTATTATTTCTACTACGCTTATATATACTATAATGATGTGTAGTGGAAACTGGAGTTATCTGGACTTATGGGGAGAGTGCTGCGTGTGTGACTTGGGTGTGTGGAGGGTAGGGTTGTGTCGACCAAGTTGGAGTATACGACGAGCCTGGGGCAAGTCTTGCCGTGAGGTGCTACCTGGGCACCCCTGGAATGGATACCTATGGTGGGTAAATGGTATATGAGGTGGTCCTGGGTGTGAACCTATGATGGGAGGAGCCCGGGGTGGAGGTGCTGTGGTGGCACGGTAAATGGAAACCCTGATGAAGACATTCTGGCTTGGTCATCCCTAAGGACTTACTAGTACTCAGATTCACTAGGGAAGCCTTACGTACCACTCGCCCTATATGGTGCGGGACGGCCGGACTACTTGGTAGGATATTGCCACTACTGCTAGGTTGATAGCGGACAGTGCGAGGAGGTACGGGGCACGGAGGATTTCCCCCACACCCTTCCGAGACTTCATGGAGACCTTGTGGACTCGGCTCATGACTCACAGTTTCAGCCACCCTAGACTAGGCTTGGGGTGTACCAGGGCTGAATGGTAGAGTGGCATTATCCTAGGCTAGCAAGCGGCCGAATCAGCCCAGTTGACGATGGTCAGTGAAGAAGGCAGATCTTGTGGTTATGTAAAACCTCTGCAGAGTGTATGGTTGATCGATCGATACATATGCCGACTTGTCGGCTATGGACCTTTCCTAGGGTTTCGCTTAAACTAGATAGTGAGATGAGTCCTTCTCTTCTTCCCCCGTGAGAGAGTGTCGGTCATAGCCAGGGGCTACGGGCCATGAGACAGTGCCGAGAGGGAGTTGGCCTATCGACTGAGCGATGGTATGGTGATGATATGGAGATGGTGGTATATCAATCCCTAGGATCGAAAACCTGGCTCTGACGGAAATGGGGTGGAATGTGTGTGGGAATGGTGTTAAAACTTGACTATACTATTATATACTTGATATGCTAATACATAGGAAACCCCAGCCTTATAGGTTCCTTTTGATTATATCCAACTTGCATCCAATTTCCACAAAGCAATGCTCATAGGGTGGGAGTGGCCAGTACAAATCGTACTGATAAACTTTGGCACACAGGTTCTGCTGAGGAGTATAGCTCTGAGGAGTTTGACGGTTGAGGGGTTCGTTCCTACGCTCGAGTTTGGCGATCTTATCTCAAGCTGTTCTGGATGAATGCTACTTTTGATTCCGCCGATGCGGCGATGTAATAATTTATGTAATTCCGCACTTTATGTACTCTGATATTATCGTTGTATGGATGTGGTATTCGACTGGAATTTGGGTAATATGATCTACAACGGTCATATTACACTTCGACTCTGTGGATTTCCCTTCGCGGAAATTAGGTCGTTTTAGTTGGTATCAGAGCCATACTTGACCCTAGGATGAAACCCTCAGAAATGGATGATAGAATAGGACGTGAACAACCCTTCTTTCGGTTATATACCGACCCTGCATTTACTTTTATGCAAGGCTTATCTATTATTGACCTGCTAACACCTGTTTCCTTAAAACATGCAGATGGCAACGAAACGTCGAATGGCCGCCTCTAGGACCGCTACCTCTGGACCACGCCAAGCTTACCTTCGACCTACGTGAGCTTAGGGGGTTTTGCACAGACCCTCTGTCGAGTTCTCGTCACATTAGGAGTCCCTGACGAGCTTGTCAAGGTCACCTGCACTCGGAAGTCAGCTCAGGAAGGAGGAATCGAAGGACTCGGTTGTCACCTCAGTCGAGTTCCCTAGCTAGCACTACCTTACCTTCTATCCCAGCTTTCACCGAGTGACTATAGAGGACACAGTTGAGGAGGGACTGCGAGCTGTCTCACATAAGGCACTTCATAGAGTGATGAGGGACCACTACGAAGCACCTGAAGATGACAGAGTTCCATCTACTTCCCCTAGGCCCTCGACCTCAGCCTTACCCCTAGTGAGTAGAGTTTCATAGCCGGTAGAGTTATCTTTGCCGAGGAGGATAGATGCCTTCGTATCTCGGCTATCCACCTACTAGAGCAGGATAGGTACATGACCCAAGCTTGAGCAGAGGAGACGTCAGGACTAGGCCCTTCTATGGGAGTACCAAGAGCGAGACTCATAGGGAGCACAGGAGCGAGCTAGTCTGCTTGAGACAGTTGCTAAGCTATAGGACAAGCTCAACCATCGTGAAGAAGTCCACAGAGCCAAGGTCGCTGACCTATAAGATAAAGCCGCTGACCTAGGCAATAGGAACTGCTACCTCGATAGCAAGGTCTTGGAGTTGTAGAGAGAGTTGGATGACAAGAAGGCCGAGTTCAACTGCAGAGGAGACAGAGAGTGGTCCAAGGGGATTGATATGCTGAAAATCCAATCTCAGAACAAGACCATGACTCAGGAGCTAGAGGAGTTTAGAAGAAGTCCGTTCGCAACCAGGGTCACCTGATCGAGGCACTTAGGCAGAACGAGTACCTACAGGACAAGTGTGAGAGGACTTGGTAGGCTTGGCAGAAGTCTGACAAGAAGCGCCTCAGGGAGATGAAGGGTATATGGGATCAGCTACCCAAGGAGATTCGTAGCAAGATGAAGCCTAGGATAGAGGAGTTTGAGTTAGCCCTGACTCGCCTCAACCTAGACGCCTGCCCTACCCTACCTAGAGCCAAGCCTACTGAGGAGCTCGCTGAGGCCTTGAAGTACGTGTCCCTAACTTCACAAGTCTGACGAGGAGATCGAGATCGAGAACAGTCGTATCCCAGCTGCGGTGTACGAGTTAGAGTAGATGACCCTGCATGGTCATGAGTCATGTCAGTGGCTTCCATAAGTTGTACCCCATGATGTACCCCTTATGAGATGTAATATGAGACACTATGCGTAGTACTGATTCTCGCGAGTCTTCAAGTGTAGCTACTGGAGATGATGCTATGTAATAAAACCCATGTAATGAATGTTTTGGATCTTATTGCATCTTATGGATCTTATTGCTTCTTTGTAATGAGTGTTGGATAGTATAAATGTTTTTCTTTAAATCGTCAAAATCATGTAATCATACTGAATTATAAGCACTTATGGCACAAACACTAAAATTCCTATGATCCGTGTTGCAGATGCTGAACCGCCAATCTGCTCGCCTAATGGACCATGGACGTACGCCCACCCCCGAACCAATCGAACCAAACAGAGGGCGTGGTGGCAACAACCATGGCCGTGCCCATGGCTATGGATGTGGAGGGATACCCTTCAACCCGGAGAATACCCTGCCGCCTGAGGAGAACATTTCGCCACCACCACCACCGAACCTAGCAGAGGTGATGGCGCAACAGACCTAGCTTCTTGCAGCTCTTGTAGACGGAGCAAACCATCACTAGGGAGGTCAGCAGAATGACTTCCAAAGGAAGGTGGAGGGATTTCTGAAGCTGAGGCCACCCACCTATGATGGCACCAACCCTGACTCACTTGTAGCCGATGACTGGCTCAAGGAGGTGGAAAAGAAGCTCGACCTCACCACCTTCACCGATGATGAGTGTGTTGGAGCTGCCACACACCAGCTCACAGGTGCAGCATGCGCCTGGTGGGATAGTTTTAGTGATTCCCATGAGGACCCTACCAACATCTTGTGGGATGAGTTCACCGAAGCATTCACTGAGTATCACATTCCCAAGGGTATCATAGAGGCCAAAGCCGAGGAGTTCTGCAACATCTAGATGGGAAAGGACAGGGTGACTGAGTACACCACTCGCTTCACCAACCTTCTATGCTATGCACCTTCCTTATGTTGTGAACTCTGAGAAGGAGAAGCTATACTATTACCACAAGGGACTTAACCTGCACATCAAGTTGAAGTTTGGCGGTATTGAGAGTAGCACGCTGCATGCTCTGGTGGATCGCTGCATCCAGATCAAGAAGGACCGTGCTGAAGCTGGAGAGGAGTATAGGGAGAGGAAGCGGAAGCCTGAGGAGTCCTTCCGTGGCCGTGATCGCAAGAGGTTCCACAGAGATGCACCATCCAAGGAACGCTCTCGCCACAACAGGGATGACAACCCTGGATCGAGTAGGGGTGGTGGAGGCTACACCACCAAATACTCCCACCCTGCTCAGGATCATTACACCCAGGACCTATTATGCTTAGGACCGCAACACTCAGGACCATTCCAACCGTCCCCGCTCAGCAAATTAACGCCTAGCACAGAACCGCTCTGCACCAAGCACTGGAAACTAGAAGGCACCCGCGCCAACCCCTACAGGCGATGCGCCTTTCACCTATTTCGCTTGTGGCCAACCGGGTCACAAAGCCGCTGAGTGCCCTCAGAACTCAGGAGCTCAGAAGTATCAGTTCAAGGGATCTGCTACTCATGGATGTCTCAACCATCTAGACGCCAAGGAAGCACAGGTTGCCCCTGACATTGTATACGGTATGTTTTTAGTTAATGGCAATACTACATCAGTTCTATTTGAATCTAGAGGAACTTGTTCTTACATATCATCCAAATTTGCATGAGAACATGACCTACCTATAACCCCACGTGGAAAGCCTATCATCACTAGCTCACCTTTAGGAGACCTAAAGTGCACCCACATCTGTAAGGGAGTGAGTCTTACCATTGAGGGTCTTATCTTTGAAGCCGACCTAACCCTGTTACCTTCCACGAGCCTAGATGTCATCTTAGGTATGGATTGGCTAACCATTCACCGAGGTATCATATCATGTTCACCTAGATATGTCCAAGTGACCCACCCATCAGGACAAGTTATTAGGTGTGAACCTCAGTCCGGAAAGTCCACTTCTATCCTATGTGCCCTTAAAGCCAGTTCAGAATCACAAAAGAGGAGAAGACAGTTCATGATGTGCCTGTGGTCAGAGACTATCCCGATGTATTCCCTGAAGAATTACCGGGTATGCCACCAGACCGTGATGTAGAGTTCATCATTGATCTTTTGTCAGGGAACAGGACCCATTGCCAAGAGACCCTATCGCATGTCAGTTGATGAACTAGCTGAGCTCAAGAAATAGCTTGATGAGCTCATCTCGAAGGGATATATCAGACCCAGTGCTTCACCCTAGGGATCCCCTGTTCTGTTTGTTAAGAAGAAGGATGGCTCAATGAGAATGTGCATTGATTACTAGAACTTGAATGCAGTCACCATCAAGAACAAGTACCCCTCTGCCAAGAATTGATGATCTGCTTGACCAGCTCAGAGGTGCCAAGTATTTCTCCAAGATTGATCTTAGATCTGGCTATCATCAGATGAAGATTCAAGAGAGTGACATCCCGAAGATAGCTTTTGTGACTAGGTATGGGCAGTTTGAGTTCACTTGGTGTCCTTTGGACTCACAAATGCTCCTGCCTACTTCATGAACATGATGAATAAGGTTTTATGGATGATCTGGATAAGTTTGTGGTAGTATTCATTGATGACATCCTTGTTTATTCACCCACCGCCGAAGAACATGAACATCATCTGAGAACTGTGCTTGAGAAATTAGCCCAACATTAGCTCTACACAAAGTTCAGCAAATGCGAGTTTTGGCTACAGAAAGTTGCCTTCCTAGGTCATGTACTATTAGCTGAAGGTGTTGTAGTTGACCCAGTTAAGATTGAAGCTGTGAAAGAATGGGATCAACCTCATAACATGACCGAAGTCAGAAGTTTCTTAGGATTAGCTGGATATTACCACCGGTTCATCGAGAACTTTTCCAAGATAGCCCATCCAATGACCAACCTTCTGAAGAAGACTAAGGAGTTTGAATGGACGCCCGAGTGCGAACAAAGCTTTCAAGAGTTGAAATTGAAGCTTACCATAACTCCTATGCTAGCATTGCCTGATATCAGCAAAGATTTCGTGGTCTATTGTGATGCATCCCGTCAAGGACTTGGCTGTGTATTGATGCAAGGTGGAAGAGTGATAGCTTATGCTTCTCGATAGTTGAAAGAACACGAGAACTGTTACCCTACTCATGATCTTGAGTTAGCAGCAGTTGTGCATGCTTTGAAGATCTGGAGGCACTACTTGATAGGCAACAAGTGTGATATCTATACCGATCACAAGAGCTTGAAGTACTTTTTCACTCAGGAAGATCTGAATATGAGGCAACACCGATGGCTAGAATTGATCAAGGACTATGACCTAGAAATTCACTATCATCCGGGAAAAGCTAATGTAGTCGCAGATGCTCTCAGTCGCAAGAGTTACTATCACACTTTGATCACTGAATCCGTACCACCTGAGCTTAAGGAAGAGATTGATGATTTCCAACTTGAGATGCTACCGCATGGCTTGTTGAATGAGCTCCCATACAGTATGATCTCATAGATCGCATTCGTCGAGCTCAGAAAAATTATGAAGAGATCAAATATCTCCATGGTCTGATGAAACTAGGCTACAAGACCAACCACCATGAAGATGAACAAGGAACCATCTGGTTCAAGGACAGAATATGTGTCCCTTCCGATCTAGCACTATGAGAGGAAGTTCTATCAGAAGCTCATGATTCTAAGTATTGTATTCACCCTAGAGGTTCAAAGATGTATCAAGACTTGAAGAAACACTTTTGGTGGAAAGGTATGAAGATAGACATTGCGGGACATGTGGCATGATGTGACACCTATAATAGAGTCAAGGCTAAACATCAAAGGCCTACAGGATTGTTAAAGCCTCTTGACATTCCCGAGTGGAAATGGGAGAGCATATCCATGGATTTCATAGTTGGATTGCCCCGTTCACAGAAAGGCAATGATTCCATTTAGGTGATTGTTGATGGTTTGACCAAGGTTGCTCACTTTGTACCAGTTAAGACCAAGACTAATGCCGAAAAGTTAGCAGATCTATATGTTGAGCATATTCTCAGACTGCATGGAGCTCCCTCTAGTATTGTATCTAATCGTGGTCCTCAGTTTATGTCCCGATTCTGGGAAGCCCTGCACAAGTCCATTGGAACCAAACTTGATTTTAGTACCGCTTATCACCCACAGACAGATGGATAGACTGAACAAGTAAATCAGATCTTAGAAGACATGCTTCGCGCTAGTGTACTGAATTATGGCTCTGATTGGGAGAAATGCCTACCCTAAGCAGAGTTCTCTTACAATAACAGCTACCAAGCCAGCATCAAGATGTCACCATTCGAAGCTCTGTATGGCAGACGTTATAAGACACCTTTGATGTGGTCCCAACTGGGAGAAAGATCATTCTTTGACTCTGCTAAGATTCAAGATGTCGAAGAAGGAGTTGCTCAAGTAAAGGAGAATTTGAGAATTGCCCAAAGTCGATACAAGAGCTATGCTGACAAAAAAAGAAGAGAACTTAAGTTCAATGTGGGAGACTTCGTCTATCTCAAGGTATCCCCGCTATGTGGAACTATCAAATTCCATGTGAAAGGAAAGCTTGCCCCTAGATTTGTTGGCCCATACAAGATTTGCAAGAGGATTGGAAAGCTCGCCTACAAACTTGAGCTACCTAAGAAATTGGCGGGTATACATCCCGTATTCCATGTCTCATAGCTACACAAGTGTTTGAGAGTGCCCGATGAAGTAATCCTGACTGTTACACTTGACATTCAAGATACTCTTGAGTATAAAGAACATCCTATCCGAATTCTGGGAAGAGACACCAAGGAAACCCGAAGCAAAACTATTCCTATGTGCAAGGTCCAATGGAGCAATCACACTAAGAGAGAAGCAACATGGGAAAAAGAGTCTGACCTCCGGCTATAATATCCTTACCTCTTCGAAGGGTACATTCCGCTTTAATCTCAGGGATGAGATTCTGTTAAGGGGGTAGGACTGTAACAACCCAAAAATCCACATACCAAAAATCCCAACTACAAAATTTTTTCTTCAAAACCCCATGTGATAATGAGTGACATTTGTAGGAGCTAACCCTAAGTGTTGCATTAGTCGTAATCCAACGAAACAAACTCATAAGCATAGCATGTCACTTGTTGTATATGTGTGTGTTTAAAATCCCTAACACATACATTCTTGCATGCATTTTAATTCTAAACAAGTGAGTTGCCTTTTATTGATCTTTTGTTGTGCAAATAAAAGTGACCACTTATAATTAATTTATTATGCAATAAATTAATCACCTAAGTACCACCTAAGTATGTGGGCCCCACCAACCAGCCCTAAGCTCCACCCTTAATCAAGGTGCACACCTGTACATGAAACTAAATAAATCAAACCCTAACCAAATTGGCAACAAATAAAAGAGAAAGGAAAACAAAATAGAAAAAGAAAAAGAAAAAGAGAAAGGAAAGAAGAGGGAGCAGCAGCAGCCCAGGCCTGCTCAGCCTTGCGAGCCAGCCCGGCCGAGCCCGCCTGCCCTCCCACTCGCGTGCGCGGCCCATGAAGCTGACCCAGTAGCACCCTACCGCCCGCGCGCGCACAAGCCGCTGACGAGCCGGACCCGCCCGTCAGCCGTCATGCACCGCACACCGCCGCATCAGGACAAGCTAACAAATGGGCCCCCTCTGTCAGCCACCCAGCTACAGCGCCGTCATCTTCCCCACGCTCCCTCCACCGCACGATCGGGAGCCGACCAACATGGCAGGCGTGGGCCAGGGGGTCACGCAAGAAGCATGACCCTGTTCGCCCCTTGCGCCGCGCTTATGCTACTGCACGTGGGCCGTTGGATGCGCCGCACGTATCACCACCGCCCGATCATCGTCCGCCATTGGAGCCCTTAGAGCTTGGTTATAAAAGCCAATGTCTGTGAGCCCTAACCCTCAGCCCATTCACCGCCGCCGCTGGTGGCACAGCACCACATAGCGTCAAGCCAAGAGAGAGGGAGGAGGGAGAAGCAAAGGGGAGAAGGAGAGGCGCGGAGAAGGACACCGCTGCCGGAGCAAGAAGGGAGGAGCCGCCGGTGTGGAAGACGGCGAGTACCTCTGTCCTGGCTCGGCTCTACTACATCGTCGACACCGCACCACCACCATCGCCATCGAGCTCCCCGCGGTGAGCCATCTTGCCGAGACCACCTCCCTAGCCAAATGGAATATGCACCGCCATGATCGAAACCTTGCTGAAGCTTCGAGCTCCGGCCTAGCCCAACTGGTTAGCTAGGGAGACCGCCATGGCCACGCTTGTCGAGACCCAGGACGCGCCGTGCGCGCTGCCATCAGCCAAAAGGAGGACCCCAACCATGACGTTGTACATCGGAGCAGGAGCGCACATGCACGGACATGCTCACCATGGCCGAGAGCACAACCAGGGCGAGACCACCGTGTCTTCTATGTTGTGGTATAGGCGACGTTGACACCTCGACTGGCTCTACCATGACGAGAGACACACCGCGCTCACCTTAGCTAAGGAAGAAGCCCACCGGAGCCCTGCGTTGCCGCACTGCACCTCGTCGGAGCGCCACCGCCTCTGTTTTGCCCCCACCACCATGGCCGGAGCCACTAGGAGCACCAGGAGCTCCTTCAACACGCCCACCGTGGTCGTAGAAGCACCGTGGAGCTCACACGCTCCTCCAACTGGGCTCTTGCTGCCACTGTAGCCCTGTCCATGCACGCTGACGAACCCACGCCGCCGTTCACCGTGGCCAGAGCCCTAGTAAGCCCTAGCCGTCGCCCCGACCCCACCATCATAGTCGCTAGGGCATGGGGAAGCTATTGCCTACCCTAATCAGATGCTAGCGCCGTTGCGGGGGCTCGTCGGTGACCTCACCACCGGCGGGAGCTCCGTCGAGGAAGAGAAGGGGATTTTCCCTCGCCGGCCACACGACCGTGCACTGTGCGTGCTGATCTTTCGGCGAACCTGATGGGAATTCTCTTCATCCACGTCGACCATGTCCCGAGCAGCTTCGCCGAGCTCCGACCACAATCACGCCGACCACGTCCCGAGCAGCTCCACCGAGCTCCGACCACGACCACGTCGTGCACGTGAACCGAACCCTGGGAAGGAGTAAGTGGGCCAAGCCCGACCCGAATCCGGCCCAATCGTCCTAGTCGAGGCCCGGCCTGTATTGACCATTGACTGGTCAACGTTGACTTTGACCAAACCCACATGTCAGTGACCCAAGAGCCCCCCGTCCCACCTGTCGGAACTGATGACGTTGATGATGTCATGCTGACGTCAAGCTGACGTCAGCGGGACCCCACCTGTCAGCTCGGAACCGAGATGATGACGCCATGCTGACGTCATGCTGGCGTCAGCATGCCACATGGACCAGTCAAAGTGTGACACGTGTTAGCCCAGGATTAATTCAGCCTTTTCCCATTTTCAGAAATGATTGAAACTTCAGAAATTCATAACTAATTCATACGAACTCAGAAAAATACAAGACTAGGACCAAAATTCATCTAAAATCGAGCTCTACGCAATGAACCCATGTTTGAGTGCATTTGGTTCTTTTGAATTTTCATTGCTTTTTGTGTTATTCTATAGACGTCGCTAACGTGACTATAATACGATCGTTTGCAGACTCGGAGGAGAACCAGACAGACGAGGACCGAGAGTACCATGAGGAGTACGGAGACGACTACATTGAAGGTGCCACATCCCACCCAATCTCGTAGCACCTATTACGCATGGCTAATATAGAGCTGCTATTGCTTTACTTCATTGTTATATTCACACTATGATAGGACATGGTAGTATGCTTACTTGATGGCCTTTACCTTGACGCAACCTTACCCCTGCTCACCCTGCTGTTAGGCTAGTCACACGCTCGCTGCTTTAATTCACTGCTTATTATTTCAACTACGCTTATATATACTATAATGATGCGTAGTGGAAACTGGAGTTATCTAGACTTTGAGGAGAGTGCTGCGTGTGTGACTTGGGTGTGTGGAGGGTAAGAGTTGTGTCGACCAAGTTAGAGTATACGACGAGCCTGGGGCAAGTCTCGTCGTGAGGTGCTACCTAGGCACCCCTGGAATGGATACCTGTGGTGGGTAAATAGTATATGAGGTGGTCCTGGGTGTGAACCTGTGATGGGAGGAGCCTAGGGTGGAGGTGCTGTGGTGGCACGGTAAATGAAAACCCTGATGAAGACATTCTGGCTTGATCATCCCTAAGGACTTACTAGTACTCAGATTCATCGGGAAGCCTTACGTACCACTCACCCTATATGGTGCGGGACGGCTAGACTACTTCGTAGGGTATTGCCACTACTGCTAGGTTGATAGCGGACAGTGCAAGGAGGTACGAGGCGCGGAGGATTTCCCCACACCCTTCCGAGACTTCATGGAGACCTTGTGGACTCGGCTCATGACTCACAGTTTCAGCCACCCCAGACTAGGCTTGGGGTGTACCAGGGCTGAATGGTAGAGTGACATTATCCTAGGCTAGCAAGCGGCCGGAATCAGCCCAGTTGACGATGGTCAGCGAAGAAGGTAGATCTTGTGGTTATGTAAAACCTCTGCAGAGTGTATGGTTGATCGATCGATACATGTGCCGACTTGTCGGCTATGGACCTTTCTTGGGTTTCGCTTAAACTAGATAGTGAGATGTGTCTTTCTCTTCTTCCCCCGTGAGAGAGTGTCGGTCGTAGCCAGGGGCTACGACCCATGAGACAGTGCCGAGAGGGAGTTGGCCTGTCGACTGAGCGATGGCATGGTGATGATATGGAGATGGTGGTATATCGATCCCTGGATCGAAACCTGGCTCTGAACATAAATGGGGTGAAATATGTGTGGGAATGGTGTTAAAACTTGACTATACTATTATATGCTTGATATGCTAATACATAGGAAACCCCAGCCTTATAGGTTCCTTTTGATTATATCCAACTTGCATCCAAATTCCACAAAGCATAGCTCATAGGGTGGGAGTGTCCAGTACAAATCGTACTGATAAACTTTGGCACACAGGTTCTGCTAAGGAGTATAGCTCTGAGGAGCTTGACGGTTGAGGGGTTCGTTCCTACGCTCGAGTTCGGCGATCTTATCTTCAAGCTGTTCTGAATGAATGCTACTTTTGATTCCGCCGATGCGGCGATGTAATAATTTATGTAATTCCGCACTTTATGTACTCTGATATTATCGTTGTATGGATGTGGTATTCGACTGGAATTTAGGTACTATGATCTACAACGGTCATATTACATTTCGACTTTGTGGATTTCCCTTCGCGAAAATTAAGTCGTTTCACTATGGGCCTCGGGCCGACCCGGGCATGGCACTAAAAAGCATGGCCTGGCCCATACATGTGTGTGTGTGCGGCCCGTGCTTTTTAGCGGTGTACAGGACACACACATCTGGCCATTTGTGTGTGCGCGCGTGTCCCCTATACACATATAAAACAAAAAATATTCCACACATTAAAGTTTATCAACACAAGTTAAATTGTAAAATAGTTTTTGACACAACTATATAAAGAAATGTTCTTCAAGCAGATCGAGCATCGTACCTTGACATTGAAGCGATGGCTGGCATTGTTGTGTTTGCATTTTCTCTCGAGTCGGAATTCGTGCATCACCCAGTTGGTCTTGGATCCCCTTGGGGACCTGCCCATACTAGAATACCCGTGCTTTCTTCATCCCCATATGTAGAATACCGGTGTTTTCTTCCCCAGTTCCACCACCTCCAGAAGCAGCATCTATCTAATGAATTGAGAAACACCTTTGTCCTTGCCTGTTGCTTTCCAGTAGCTGTCCATGGTATCACGGTTGGCGCACATGCCCATCAAGTATTTCATGTCCCTTTGGTAAAAACAAATTGCACTCCTCCCCCATCTTCGCTTTACCTAACTATTGATTTTCAGCAAGTGAGAAGCACCACACCAGTTGAGCTAAATATGTGTGTGTTCGCACGTGTGTGTACATTGCACTTATGATCGTTTCTTACATGTTTCAAAATTTCATAATAATTTTAAATTTTCTATATGTCTATGCACTTTGGATTCAAAATTCCATATATTTGATACGTATACAAATCACGTTGGCACCATCCAAAGTGAAACAGCATCACATCACGTTGGCACCATCCAAATTGGACCAGTCAATAAAGTGGCGAGTGGACTTTCAAACCTGGCAGTGTGATCACCTATCTTATGGAGGCAAATCTATCTTGGTAAATACCAGTCTCACCAGTATCCCAATGAACATGATGGGGTTCTACTATTTACATGAGGGAACACACCAACAACTGGACTCACTGAGAGGGAGATTTTTTTGGCAGGGGGTGGGGAACAATAAGAAATATCATGCGTTA
This sequence comes from Miscanthus floridulus, assembly GCF_019320115.1. Taxonomy (NCBI): domain Eukaryota; kingdom Viridiplantae; phylum Streptophyta; class Magnoliopsida; order Poales; family Poaceae; genus Miscanthus; species Miscanthus floridulus. Next base: position 11,090,491 of record NC_089593.1, on the reverse strand, counting down.
AAATGGAAAGTGCTTGCCTGATCCAAAGAGTTTGGCGGTTCGTCTGCTGGACACCGGCGCTAGATCCGCTGGAACCGGGAGCGGGGACCCGCCCGGGCAGCGCGAGGCGGCGGTGCTGGTGAGGCGCGCAGCCGTAGAGGTTGTGGGGCGCGCGGGCGGCAAGATGCGGGGGCAGGGCTAGGGCGATGCGCGCTGCTCGGGAGGCGCCAGGAGCCGTGGCCTCAACACGGGGAGGCGCGACGAAGCCGACGCACGGGGAAGAGGAACAGGGGAGCAACGACCTATGCGAGGCCTATCTGTGTGCGGGGTGATAAGGTAGAGATAAGATAGTGAGAAAAAGAATAAATAAAATGAAATAAAAGGAGAGAAAAAAAAAGAAAAAAAGGGTATTATGGACATTTCATCCCTTTTCATCCTAAGGAGAAGTTGTTTTGTCAAACGGCCTAAAAAACAGATTCAGCTCCTCACGTGAATCTGCTCCATAGGTGAAGCCACAACTAAAGTTGTTTTGGCTGCAGCCGGAGCTCTACCAAATGGGCCCTAAGTCTCACTACTGCAGATGTCTGAGTTCTGAAATACCACAGAAGATTATGTAGCAACCAAATATTACCTTGTGAAGGAATGGTTGCTTCTCGTCATCAAATGCCTGCCATGGGCACTGTTGGCCTCGGGCCGACCCAGGCACAGCACTGAAAAGCACGGCCTGGCCCATACATGGGTGTGTGTGCGGCCCGTGCTTTTTAGTAGTGTACAGGACACACATATTTGGCCATCCGTGTGCGCGTGGGCGTGTGTCCTATACATATATAAAACAAAAAAAATCCACACATTAAAGTTTCTTGACACAAATTAAATTGTAAAATAGTTTTAGACACAACTATATAAGAAATGTTCTTCAAGTAGATGTCTGCTAAGCTTTTAGTAAAAGCTGGTCCAAAAGGTCTTTGGTCTAAATAAAACGAAGTCTCACTACTGCAGATGTCTGAGTTCTGAAATACCATAGAAGAATAATACCTTGGTCAGGAATATGGGCCCCTCTACGCCAACTGAACACAAATCTATACCTAGCAATGCCTTGTTTCTAACTTTGACATTCACACGTGTTGTCTTCCCTCTAAGCCCATAGATACAATCCCCTGTATCCATAGAAACCCCTAGCAGGCCCTCTTTTTTTTTCATGATGATGGCTTCCCTCTAAATTTGTAACACATAATCCCGTCATGAGTACTCCTAACCCAACTTTGGCATTCACATGAATGTGGTCCCATCTACACCCACTGAGCACAAATATATCGTTGGCAGTCCTCGCTTTTCTAATTTTGGCATTCATGCAACAGTGTCTTCCTTCTAAGTCCATAGATGCAATCCCTTGTATCTACAAAAGCGGTTAGTGGACCCTCCTCTCCAAATGACGTTAACTTCTTAAGTTCGTATCACACAATCCTATCATGATCATCCCTGACCTAACTTTTGTGTCCACGTGAAGGTGGTCCCCTCTACGTCTACTGAACACAAATCCATCGCTAGCAGCCCTCTTTTCTAACTTTGGCATTCACACAACAGTGTCTTTCCTCTAAGCCCACATATAGAATCCCATGTATCCATAGCAGACCCTCTATTTTGCATGACGATATCTTCCCTATAAATTTATAACATATAATCCCATCACGAGCACTCTCACCTAACTTTGGCGTTCACGCGAAGGTGGTCCCCTCTATGCCCAGACAGAAATCTATCGCTAGCAGCCCTTGCTTTTCTTACTTTGACATTCACGCGGCTATGTCCTCCTAATCTCATAGATGCAATCCGTTGTATCCATAAAAGCTACTAGCAGGCCCTCCTCTTTGCATGACATTGGCTTCCTCTTAACTCCATAGCACATAATTCTATCATGAGCATCCCTAACCTAACTTAGCGTTCACGCAAAGGAAGTTTCCCTCTATACCCATCAAACACAAATCTATCACAAGCAGCCCCCTTTTCTAACTTTGGCATTCACTTGGGGATGTCTTCCTTCTAAGCCCACAGATACAATCCCTTGTATCTACAAATTTCACTAGTAGGCGTTACTCTTCGCGTGACGACGTTTGCCTTCGCTCTTAAGTCTATAGCACATAATTCTACTGTGAGCATTCCTCTCCTAACTTTGAACGCTCACGTGATGGTGGTTTCCCTCCTCTCCGCGCGTAGAATATAATATTATAAATTCCACTAGCAGACGTTACTCTTCACGTGATGTTGCCGTCGCTCTTCAGTCTATAGCGCATAATCCTACCGTGAGCATTCCTCTCCTAACTTTGTCGCTCATGTGATGGTGGTTTCCCTCTCCGTCCACATAATATATCTATCTATCCCTAGCCGGCCCCTGTTTTAGTCCTGATTTACGCGGTGGCCTTTTCTATTTATCGTCGAATGCCTGGCATGGGCACTATTGGCCTCGCCGACCTGGGCACAGCGCTAAAAACCACGGCCCGGCCCATACATGTGTGTGTGTGCGGCCCGTGCTTTTTAGCGGTGTACAAGACACACATCTGTGTCGCTTGTGTGTGCACGCGTGTCCTATACATATATAAAACAAAAAATAATCCACACATTAAAGTTTCTCAACACAAATTAAATTGTAAATTTTAGACACAAGTATATAAGAAATGTTCTTCAAGGAGATCGAGCATCATACCTTGACATCGAAGCGATGGCTGGCGTTGTTGTGTTTGTATTTTCTCTCGAATCGGAATTCGTCATCACCCAGTTGGTCTTGGATCCCCTTGGGGCCCTGCCCATACGAGAATACCAATGCTTTCTTCATCCTCATATGTAGAACTAGTCCATTAACCTGTGCTCTCGCATGGGCTAGAATCATAAAATATATACTATTTAATACATTTGACAAATAAAAAGTGGCTTGTATTAAATTTTATGTTTTTCTTAGATTATTTTCTACAAAATAGACACAATAGATACTTCGCAGATTATATCTAATTATCAAAAAAATATTACTTTTTTGGAAGGGACTGACTTATATATTTTTCATCCATATTCATATTTTTAATTTGCACGGCACCTCTATATATTTTAATATCCAGCTAGTTTGAAACCTTGCCATTAACTCTGGTGGCCCTTGTTGTGTCACATTTTATGAAGTCATGTATCTATTTATTTTATTTTATTTTATTTTTATTTTGAAACTATTTTGCTTATTGTATCTTTTACTGACTCTAATTTTGCACTGTTTTAAAATAGGCCGTAGAGTACATTCTTAAATACTACAATAGCATACACAATCATTTAAAACTTGCATCATATCACTTAAGATAAGTGTTAGAGCTTGAAATGAGATCTAGGATGAGGGTAGCAGTGCTAACATTAAGAGAATTTTAAATCATAAGACTTATAATGATCGAATTTTCACTACCGGATACAGGAGCTTTGACGAGTGCCAGGGGCACTCGGCGAAGCCCAAAAAGCACTCGGCAAAGGGTTTGCTGAGTGTTACAATCGGCAAACCCTTTTACGGCAAACACTAGTTTGTCGAATGTTTTTTGTCGTGCACTCGGCAACTGAGTGCCCAGAAAACACTCGGCAAACTTTTTATAAAAAAAAACAAGCCAGACACCGCCACCCTTGCGTCCCGCCGCCACGCCACGAACCCCACAGCCGCCAGCACCAGGCCACCACCCTTGCTTCCCGCCACCACACCACGAAGCCCACCGTCACTAGGACCACCACCACGCCGATGCCGCTGGGGAAGAAGGCCCCGCCCCGCGCGCGACTGGATCCGCCACCGAGCGGCTGTCGTGACCCGGTCCATGCTCAGTGGCGGGGAAGAAGGGGGAGGGGCACCGGATCCGCTAGTTTCGCCCGCGCTGTGGCCAGATCTAGCCTCCCCATGCGCCGGCCGAGGTCGAGGGAGAGGAAGAGGGATGTGCCATTACCGCTGCTAGATCCACCCGCACTGGGACCGGATCCCGTCTCCTCGTGCGCCACCGTCGCCGGATCCACTAGTTCCACCTACGCTGTGGCCGGATCCCGCCTCCTCGTGCACCGGCCGAGGTCGAGGGAGAGGAACAGGGATGTGCTATCGCCGCTGCTAGATCCGCCCGCGCTGGGACCGGATCCGGTCTCCCCGTGCGCCACCGTTGCTGGATCCGGCCTCCCTGCGTGCCGACAGAGCTCGATGGAGAGGGAGAGGGAGAGCCATGTGCCACCATCGCTAAAGATCGAGAGGAGAGGGAGGTGTCCGCGCCCTGCCTACGCCGGTGGGGGAGAGGGAGAGGTGAGGGAGAGGAAAGGGCGAGTGAGGGAGAGAGAGGCGCAGGTGGGGGAAAGTGAGGGAGAGGAAAGGGCGAGTGGGGAAGGGCCTCCCGTGCGTGCGTGTTTAGGGCCGGCGGGGTTTTTTATTCATTTTTTTCTTTGTCGAGAGTTCTTTTTGACACTCAGCAAACCTTTCTTTTTGTCGAGTGTTTTTTTATGACACTCGGTAAACCTCTATTTGCCGAGTGTTTTTTGTTTGACACTCAGCAAACCACCCTATTTGTCGAGTGTTTTTCTTGCTGAGTGTTTTTAGGGTAACACTCGGTAAAGAATTTGTTTGCCGAGTGCCCGAGGGAATACACTCGGCAAACATAAAAACACTCGGCAAATTTGAGGTTTCCGGTAGTGTTTACTCTAAAGCAATGTTAAATGTCTGGAAAAATATAGCCACCATTAGTCTCGCACAATTCTAAAGATAATTAAATTTTCCTATCAAGAAATTATATGTGCAGTTATAATTATACTATCAAAATAAACATGTCAAACATTTATTTAAAATATATAAATATATGTAAAGTAACAAACTATATAGATTATGTCATGATTAATAATGTGGTTTTACAAAATTTGTTAGTATCATCAGTATATGAGTTGTTAAGGAAACAATATTTTTGATGAAAATAACATATATATTCATTGCTCATATATGCGGATACAACGTGTATGCTTAATTAGTCAAATCGTAATATAGTAACACAGGCAGAAGTGAGTAATGCACAAATATATTAAAAGAACTAATATGGGGATTATATTTTATATGTAGATTTGAGAGCAAATTTAATTTTTTTAATAATAAGATGAAAATTGGGTTACATAAATTATCTATTGTAATAGGAGTACGTGGGCAATTAGACGTAAATTGAGATCTGCGCTACATCATGTTTCTTAATGGTATATGTGGGTAGTTTAAATATAGAGTCATGAGTTATAATATGTTGTTTCACACAATAGTGGAGGTGGGTAACTATTTATAAAATAGAATAGATCCAATACCTAATATTATCGATGGTGAGATTATACCGAAGATTTTTATGAGAATTTCTAGGATTTTTGTTTTCCTATTGTGTCTCGCGAGGACTAAAGTGGAAGCTCCATTAAGGACCTCTAGTTAGCATCTCTGATATTTATTTTTTTAGCATGATATGTATTTAGTTGAAATCTAATCTTAAGATATATAAAATCTTGTTGCATTCCTTTATGTGACTTCACGAATTATAGTTTAGCTTTCAACTTTTAATCAAGTTGTACAATTTTTTCCACATGTCAAGAAGAAACTCTAGTTTTTTGTTTTTATTCAGAATTTATTTTTTATTAAAAAGAGTTTATGTCCTCATAGTATTGTTTTTCATATGTTAATTAAGTTAAAACTCAGATTGCACCTTAGCACCGAACTTCTTGAATTGTTATATCACAAAATTATATATGTATAGTATTGTTTTATAAATCATAGAGTGCTAAAAATTAAATTACCAATATGGATATGACATAATGTTTCAATTAAAATATGTAAAATTATTTAAAATAACAACTTATGAAATTGATTATTATGGAGTATTAATATAATTTAAAGTGAATTGTCGGTGTTATGTTATTGATATGGTTTGTTAAATAAACATTCCCATGCTTATAAGCTATTAAAATAAATTATTATCCTAATGTATATATGTTTACTTGGTATAGATGGTCATTCACAGTTGTATAATTTAAAGTGAATCATCAATGACATGTTATTGCTATGTGGTTTGTTAATTAAACATTTTCCAAGATTATAACATATTAAAATAAATCATTATCCTAATGTATATATGTTTACTTGGTATGGATGGTCAAACATAGCATCATGGTTATTTAATTTCACAGTTGTGGATGTTTATAATTTAGAAATATATATGTCTCGTATTTTATCAATGTTGATTTTTTTAATAGCATATATTAGCATTTACATATAGATTTGAGATATGTGGGGCAATTTAGATGCAATGTTAGGGTTATTATGAATTATGTTTCATAATGGCAAAGTGGGTAATTTAGATACAAAATTTGGGGGTTATTTTGAATTATTTTTCATAATGAGAAGTGTGGATAATTTATATATAAATTTAGAGGGTTATTTTGAATTATCTTTTATAATGGCAAATGTGGGTAATTTATATGTAAAATTAGGGGGTTACTTTATGTATTTTCATAATGGCAGAGGTGGGTAATTTTTTTTACAAAATTACAACAGATCCGATGGCTATTATCGGGGATGATGATTAGAGTCTACCAAATTAAAGGTCAGATGTTTCTGATTATTGTGAGAATTTCTATGATTTATCTTTTTTCTTAGCGCATCTAGTGAGAGTTAGTGTGGTGCCTCCTTTGGAGCCTCTAATTAGTAATAGTAAGGTACATGTGATTTCTTCCCCCACTGACTCCAGTTCCGCCACCTCCAGAAGCAGCATATATCTAATTAATTGAAAAACACCTTTGTCCTTGCCTGTTGTCCATGGTGGCATCTCCTCCATCTTCGCTTTACCTAACTATTGATTAATTTCTAGCAAGTGAAAAAACACCACACCAGTTGAGCTAACTATGTGTGGGTGGGTGTGCGCGTGCGCGTGTGTGTACAATGCACTTACCATCGATTCTTACATGTTTCAATATTTTCTAATAATTTTAAAATTTCTATATGCCTATGCACTTTGGATTCAAAATTCCACATATTTGAGACACATACAAATCCGAATTGAAACATCATCACATCACGTTGGCATCACCTTTATACATAGGATGCATGCCTAGCCTAGAATGGCAATGCCAGGTCACATTGCACCTTGATCATCCACAGCTTCTTGCTGCAGCTGGCTAGCTCACCTGCCGTGATGGTGACCGGGAACTGCTTCTAATCATGCTCAGAGACAAAAATTTACCTTAAGCCGTGATGGTGACCTTGGGATCCGGCAAGCCCCACCCCAAAGCGGCAGCTGGCAGCGGCGATCTGCCGAGCCCCACCTGGAGCGGGCAGCTGGCAGCGGCGAATCCGGCAAGCCCAACCTCGAGCGGGCAACTGGTAGCGGTGGATCCGGCGAGCCCCACCCCAGAGCAGTGGATCCGCACGACAGCGCCCCTTCCCCACCCCCAACGGCGTGGACCATGCTCCCGACTACCTTCCGGCGTGGCCCACCTCCACTGCTCCGGCGTCCGCCAGTCGGCATGGCCTCTCCTGCTGCTGCTGCTGGATTTTCTAGACAAATGTACTATGTATCTAGATATAGCACAAATCTAAGTGTACAACAAAAACTATATATCTAAAACAGTCAAAATAGTCTTAGAATTTAAAATGGAGAGAGAGTATGTATTAGATATTAGATTTTTACGACGGATCCTATCAATTTTCTTGTGCATAGCAGCAAAAGAAGACATGTTCAGAAGGAGACACCTGTCCTAATCGACCTAGACGATTGCACCACGCCAATTTCTTAAGGAGCAGCTGTGCCTGTTCAAATAATTAAGATGCAGAGATGAGAAACATAATATGTACAAAAAACTCTGAGAGAAAAAGATACTTTCTAGGAGAGTGAGACAAGATCAAAACTGAAATGATTTTAACCAAAGAATTCACCAACTGACAAATGTATTCAGCAGTATAGACACAGTTTTACAAAAAACAAACTGACGATAAAAATTGTTATCCATTATGCATAACGGTAGTACGGTACATCTAACTTGATAGCTATGTATCCTGCATTTGAGGAAAAAAAACTCATGATTTGCTTTTCATATGCATTGCATTGCACTCGATCTATTGAATTAGGATTTTACTACAGCTTGCGCGTGCAGTTTTTGAACCATCCGACTGCACACTCCAATTTGGGAAAGAAAATATTGTAGTTGCAAAAAAAGAAAAAAAAACCAGATCTAGGGTTCGCCAACTCCGACGCCCTCGCCCCCGCCCCCGCCCCGCCGCGGGCGCTAGGGTTCGCCGCCCTTGGCGGCCGCTCTCTTCCCCCCCCCCCCCCCCCCCCCCAACGACTCCATCTTCTCCAGCTCCGGTGAGCCTCCCCCGCCCCGACCGCCCCTGCTACCTCCAGCTCCCCTAGCCGTCCAACGACCATTCCCACCGCCTAGCCTACCTGCCTCCCCCCGACTGGCCATTCTATACCCCACCGGAGTTGGACAAGAAGGGACTGCTCGCCAGAACCCTAGCCCGATCCAGGAGGAGAGAAGAGAGAGGAGGAGGAGGCCTACCTGGCCCCGCTGCCGCCGCCGCGGCATCCACCACGGTCACGCGCAGGGGGAGGTGGTGGGGCGTGGACGCGGACGCGAGGAGGCGGTGGGACGCGGGCACGGGCCGCCAGAGCTCACCGGGCGCAGATCCATCGCGCCGCCGCCATGGTCTCCTGGAGGGGAGAGAGAGAGTGATGGGGTAGAGGACGAGTGAGTACGGGGCTGTGGGCGGTGTGCGGGCCTGTGTGCGGACGTTATCCCTACCGTCTGTGCGTTCTCTAATTAGCATTTTTGATTAAATTATCATCTTTAAAAATTTTTGAAGAATAATCCATGTAGTCTAGAAAGGCCTAAGCTTCTAGTGGAATCGAAACCTCATGAAAATAGCCGCTAGAGTAAACCAAAGAATTTTATATATTGAGCACATCAGCATGATTATAGATACAATTTTCTCAAACAGTTTCATTTCAAAATAGTGTATGCAGTGTTAAATTAATTATTTAGTGCCTATGAGGCATGTTCTTTTGATTATTATTAAATCAAGTACTACTAAATAAAAAAATAGTTATTGTATTCCAATTATTACTGTAAAAATTGACATACATTCATTAATCATGTCAAAAAAATGACAGCGAACATAACCATTTCTTGGCAGAACCTAGTGTTGCACTTGATTAGGATGCTGCAACCCTTAGTTGTGCTTCACGGAGCAGGAATGCAACCTGCAAAACAACTATCAATGGTAAGAAATTGACTATTGCTTTACAAAGAATTACCATTCACAGACATATACAATGATGACACAGAAAATTGCATGTGCTGAATTAATTCAGAACTTGTGCTTCCCGTGCAGGTATGCCTTGAGGGTTTTGCACCCTGTTCATTTGGGCTGGTTTGATTTATAAGCCATGACTGAAAGTACTGTTGGCTGGTTTGGTGTGAGAGAAAAATATTGTTCGTTGGCTGATAAGCCATGGCTTATAAGCCAGATACGAGCAAGCGAACAGGTTGTTGATGTAGTTCTCAAACCCCCATCATGGCCATGGCCCAAAGCAGGTCTTCTACTTCCCTCTTCGCCACTCGTCGCTCATTATCTTGTATAAAAGGGTGGTCAATTTTTCTAACAAAAGAAAGACTCAAGTTCAATACTATATTCTGTACATACTTTGGTTTACCATGCATATCATATGCATCTTATTGAAGAACACTAGGAGAGCTTCGTTTGTGCCGCTTTGCAGGAGCTTGCCACCACTGCCGACATAATATAAAAATATGGAGAAAACGTTGGGCTGCATTCGCAGTTTTCAAACGTTGTCTCCATTATTGACTGCAAATAATGGTGATGTCGATGAACCAGAGTTTTACAAGTGATAATTTTTTCACCTAGTTGACTAATTAACTAACCATATTAGTACCAGATATAGCCAGATCTGGAGGTTGATCGGGATGGGAGGTGGTAGCTGGATCTGGAGGAAGGTGAGCTGAAGCCTGACACCTCAAGTGGGGAGCCTAGCCTCCTGCTCATGGGAGCCTCGTGACCAATGGGCATGTATGCAGTGGAGGCCGACGAGCTCTGCCTATTTGCGCACTCGCTGGATCTGACAGAGAAAAGTGAACATGAGATGCAGATCTGAGAAAAGTGGGAGAGAGAAGGGTGAGAAGAATGGTTGTAGGGTTACCTGCTTCACGTCGGTGGCCTATGGCACATATCAAAGGGGCTGCTGCACGCCCGCACCACCGTATGTGTGCTCTCCATGTTGGGCGTCCTCTTCAATAGGGACGAAGGAGGATGGTGCTAGCTTCGAACGACGCAGAGCTCATGTGGCTCTCATGCTCAAGCGATGGCGGTGCCAAGAGGCATGCATGGAAGTAGAGTGAAGGGCGACAGTAAGGAGAAGATAGGGGAATGAAAGGCGAGCTAGGTTTCTGGCTTGGATAGGGGCTCACCGTAGAAGTGTTGGATGGCATCATGGGCGGATTCAGGGGGCTGGGTGGGCTGCAGCCCCCCTTTTGGGCCACAAATACAAGGAGTAGCTCAGCCCAACTCATCTCTCAACCCACAAGCCCCATTATTGAAGCCCAGTTCGAAGCCTCCTTCTGTTTCTTAACCCCCCCCCCCCCCCCCCTTGGGCCAATTCTGGATCCGCCCCGGATGGCGTGTTGATTCTCTAATAGTTAGAGGGTCTTTTGTAAAACATGTAGTGACATGTGTCGGTACACGGAGGAGCCACCAATACTCCGCATTCTCTGTTGCAAGGACGAGGGAGTGAGTTCTAATACACCTAATAAGGAGACACGTGATCTTAAAATTGGGATGCACTGGAGACTCACTGGAAGGCACATGTGTTGGTGGGTGATATGTCTACAATTTTCCTTCTAAGAGCATCTCCAAAGAGTACCATATTTTTTTTCTCCTAAAAACATGTAGTTTTGCAACTCCTAAAAATGTATTGGGAGAAAAAAAGAAAGTCATCTCCAAGAGTTTTTAATAATCCACTCCTAAAATATAGAAGATAATTTTACATCGAGAATCCTATACTATTTCTAAATTATCGTAACCACTTTTATATATTCTTTCTCTCCCGTACATTTGCATCAGGAACCCTTTCCTACTCTCTATTTTTCCCATGCCCTTCCACCTTTAGAAAGACGGCGCGGGGAAGAGCGATGCGCGCGACAAAGGCTACACGCATTTTTACGCACGATGCCGGCCTATTTGCCAATTGCCAATAAATGAGGAAAGGATATGGGGTACTCTTGGAGATGAGTTTTTCTTTTTTTCCTAAAAAACGTGGATGAGGAAGGGATATGGGGTACACTTGCAGATGCTCTAAAGAAAAGTAGAGTACTTCTAGTTCTACATACATCCTAGCCATATATGCATCACAATTCACAGATTCTTCTGGGGGCAACATTTGCCGTGCAAGGCAGGGAGAAAATTCTTTATTTATTTTGTTGAGATGATGTTTTTAATAGTAGTTTTTTATTTGTCATTAGAACTTTTTTCTTCACTGTTTACCACTAGAAAATATCTCCTTTCTTGTTTGCCACCCGCTCAAATTTCTAGAACACAAATAAAGAAATTTCTTCAAGGCTGCGGGGCGCTGTGGCGGATGATTGAACAATGATGGTGCCTCCACAGCTACCGCTGGCCCCCTTTGACTGGTTTCGTCCAACGTCGGATGTTGTTGGTGGCTGCCTGCCTGGTGACTTGTATAGTGAACTGTACTTGCTCTTTTGCTTCCACCTGTATAGAAGGAGGCATAGGGCGCAGGAGACACATAAGACATAGCCAAAAGTTGTTTATCTTATATATGTATATCAATCTACAATATATATTAGGGTAATAAATTAACTATTTTTGACTCATATACTCCTACACACGTGAATTAAGGTAAATATGAGTGTAGCCAAACAAGCCCGTAGTTAGATAGGGGAAGATAGAGGAGAGGAGAGACCGATGGCTCCGGAATGCAACAAACTAGAAATTTTTACGCCCCTTGCGTGCACCATCCTGGCTAGACGTGGAGCATTTTCTAAGTCGTATCAAAAATCATTCATCCACTTGTGACTACAAAACAATTATCACAATTCCATACATATGCAAATCATTTACTGTCACATTTGTCAACATGCTGTGCAATAATGTTGCTTCATGTTAAGTCATATTTGTCCACATCATCACTAAATGTCCCATAAATAATAGCTTAAGTGAAGTGATCTTTAGATAAAGAGGTGCAACTTAGAGTATTTCAGTCAAATGATCACCACATTTAGAAGGTAAATATAGTAGCTGACCACTACACAAGGGAACGAATATGGGCCTATTTGGATTTTTTCCTCTAAACTTTAGAGCTAAAGCTTTAAACAAATGGTCTAAAATTAGCTCTAAATTTTAGCTCACCTCACATTAGAGCTTTAAAGCTCAAAAGTGAGTTAAAGTGCTCTAAAGCTTTTAGAGCACTAAAGTTTAGATGAGGAGATCAAAACAGGTGGCTTCTAAGCTAGGACTACTACCGAATAGCCACACAGAAATCAACACACTGGTTGATTTTTACAGAATAGCTGACCACTGCACAATTGAGGGAAAACCTCTGTGAAGAAATCAATCCCAGTTATTAGGCCTGCTTGGAACAAGTAGGACCAACCCTAGTTATTCACCATCACAGATCACGACAGACTGAAGCTATATATAGAAGGGCAGAGAAATCAACTCTCATTACATCACTAAGGAAAAGAAACTATTGTCAGCATAACCGAGCTTAAGGCACGGTATGGAAATTCCGCACATTATCCCAAACCATTTGCTCCGTACACTCCAGCATCTCCTACAGAAAGTTCTCCAACATCTTTTGAGTACATTTTTGCCAACCTTCAGCTTGCAAGACATGCTTATTAGTTTGAAGGCAACTTCATTGGAAACATTTCCAATCGAGCTTTCCTCCAGCATATATCCTTTGAGTACATTTTTTATGCTATCCTTCAGTTTGCAAGACATGCTTATTACTTTGAAGGCAACTTCATTGGAAACATTTCCAGTGTAGCTTTGGTTGTTGAATCAGTCCGCATGCCTTAGTTTGAGTTCATGGTTTCATCTCTGAAAGATTTGTAGTTCATGAGGTACACCCCTAACTATGTTGAGCCTCTCACCAATTGGCTCTTTTCCAAGTTCAATTTGTCACTCGATTCATATTTGAAATACCAGCACAAATAACGTGCCTAGCCCAACTGCCGCCAATATCTCTCTTCTTCATGTTTGCCTCGACTTTGCCCTCCAGAACCTACAAGGAAGCTAGGAAAACAATTGCCTCAAAGTGGAATCAATCCTGAAAGGCTAAAGCAAATAAACTAGTTAATCTGTCCATTTAGCTGCACGGCGGCGCAGCAGGAACGAATTGAAGCCAAAAAAGTTCGGAGCAGTGGCACATGTAATCGTTCAACTTTTTTAATGGCATACACTAGTAGAGAACAGACCTTTGATCCTCGGCCAAAATGGGCTCTAGTCCCGGAATTTTTTGCCCCCGGGACTAGAAATACCTTTACTCCCGGTTGGTGGCTCCAACCGGGACTAAAGGCCCCTGCCCAACGGCTACTGCGCCAGACAGAGGTGGCAGGGACCTTTAGTCCCGGTTGGAGCCACCAACCGGGACTAAAGGTATACTTTTACTCCCGGTTGGTGGCTCCAACCGGGAGTAAAGGTCTACTCCCGGGCCGTGGCTGCGCCCGGGGTTGGAAAGTTACCTTTAGTCCCGGTTGGATCTATCAACCGGGACTAAATGTTCTCCCTTTATAAATCGGCCGTCTCCTCCTTCCTCCCCGAGCCCGAGCTCAGCACATTTTGAAGCTCACTGCAGTAGTGTGCTTCCTCCCTCCCTCCCTCCATTGTTCCTCCATCCATTCTTCGATTCCTCCGTCGATTCTTCAGTTGTAAAGGTTACCAATCTCATACTCTCATTTTTTACCATTTTCTTATGCCATTTTATTCACTATATATATTTATGGTTCTTTATTGTGGTTTTTTTTCATTTGTAAGCAATTTGAGCTCAAAATCACTTTAAGCTTGCATATTTACATGAAAGAAGGTTAAAGTATATATAAATATAAAGTTAGAAAATAGTTAGAAAATTATAGCAAATCCTTACTAGTTGAACTTGCGGACCGTGTTCAGGTCGGCGAGGATGTTCTCTGCCGAGCGGTAACGGACGTCAAGGAGGAGCTTTGATTCTACGAGGGAGAGCGATAACGGTCGTGGAAGACCGTGTTCCCTTCCTCGTAGAATCGGAGCTCTTCCTTGACCAAGTACGGTGCCGTCCGGTGGAGAAATCCTCGCCGAGCTGATCACGTAAGCAAGGTCAACTAGTACGGATGGTTATTTATTCACATGTCCCGATATCGTCGTAGTAGTCTGTCAATCACCGTACCTAAACGTAGTATATATAAATAAAAACTTAGAAAATAGTTAGAAAATTATAGAAAATCCGTACTAGTTGAACTTGCGGACCGTGTTCAGCTCGGCAAGCATGTTCTCTGTCGAGCGGTAACGGACATCAAGGAGGAGCTTTGATTCTACGAGGGAGAGCGACAACGGTCGTGGGAGACCGTGTTCCCTTCCTCATAGAATCGGAGCTCTTCCTTGACCAAGTATGGTGCTGTCCGGTGGAGAAATGCTCGCCGAGATGATCACGTAAGCAAGGTCAACTAGTACGGATGGTTATTTATTCACACGTCCCGATATCGTCGTAGTAGTCTGTTATGTGTGTACAGTCCCATTCTTCTGTTAATTTGCGGAAATATCATATGAATTACTTACCTGCCGCAGTAAAAGACGAGAACACAATGACCATTAAAAATATCATTGTTTAGAGATCTAGATAATTTTATAGTTTGTTAATTTTATTTGTTTATAAAAGAAGAAATTTATAGTGTATTAAAAAATGAGTATAGAGAGTAGATGGCAACTGCTTCCGGGTCCTCGGCCTCTCATGGGTTTCCAAAGCGACTTAGGCCGGGCCTTCCTCTCATTCCATGCGGCAAGTGTCGTGATGAGATGAAGATTGTGATGGAGTACCGAGTGAAGAAGGAGGGTCCCAACAAGGATCGTATCTTCTACAAGTGTCCGGATCGCAATGTGAGTTATTTTATCGTATTTAATGATTATGGTTAGTTTATACCTATTTTCATGATGGTTGTGATTAAAGTTCTAGTTTTTTGTTTTAATTTCAGTGGGATGGCAGTGGACGATGTTCAGGCTTCTACTGGGAGGAAGAGTATGTTGAACTCGTGCAAAAATATCTTGCACAACAGGCAGATACGGTGGCTAATGAGGCAGTGATCCAGCCGAAGAAGCCCAAAGATGTTGCACAATCGGGGGATCTGTCTGTTTTAGTTGAGATTGGTCGCGAAATCCTTGTGCTCCTGAAATGTATTTTAGCTTTAGTTCTTTTAGTGGTAGTTGGGATTGTCTACATTGTAGCGATGCTTTCATAAATTTGTATCTTTTGTGGTGGCACGCATGTTGTATAAATAATTAATTATGATCTAGGTTTTAATATGATATTTATGTCATGTAATGCAGATGAGCCGTCATTGGATGTATAATGCTGATCGCCGCTCACAAGAGTTCATTGACGGTGTGCATTCTTTATTACGTGCGGCCGAGACAAACAAACGCGACGGTTTCATGTGCTGCCCATGTGCCATATGTAAGAATACGGTGGAATATCCTTGCTCAAGGACTCTTCATTCACACTTGTTCAAGTCGGGTTTCATGCCAAACTATATTTGTTGGACAAAGCACGGAGAAACCGGTGTTGTAATGGAAGAAGATGAAGAAGAACAATGGGACGACAATGATATTATTCCTGATGGTGCGTGCTTCAATGATACTGCAATGGGAGAAGCTGAAGAAGAGGTAGCCGCAGAAGATGAGCCGGCTGATGATCTTTGTCAGGTCATTCGTGATGCACAAAGAGAATGTGAAAGTGAAAAGGAGAAGATCAAGTTCGAGCGGATGCTAGAAGATCACAAGAAATTGTTGTACCCAACTTGTGATGCAGGGCAGAAAAAGTTGGGAACCACACTAGAATTGCTGCAATGGAAGACAAAGAATGGTGTATCTGACAAGGGATTTGGAGAGTTACTAAAAATCCAAAAGAAGATGCTTCCGAAGTACAATGAATTGCCCGCCACTACCTACGAAGCAAAACAAGTTGTCTGTCCTATGGGGCTAGAAATAGAGAAGATACATGCATGTCCTAATGACTACATCCTATACCGTGGCAAAGAGTACGAGAAATTGGATGCATGCCCGGTATGCCATGCGTCGCGGTATAAGATCAGGCGAGATGACCCTGGTGATGTTGAGGGCGAACGTCCACGTAAGAAAATCCCTGCCAAGGTTATGTGGTATGCTCCTATAATACCACGCTTGAAACGTCTGTTCAGAAACAAAGAACATGCAAAATTGTTACGATGGCACAAAGAAGACCGTAAGGTAGACAATATGTTGAGACACCCTGCTGGTGGGTCCCAGTGGAGAGCAATCGATAGAGAATTCCCGGAGTTTGCAAATGACGCAAGAAACTTAAGGTTTGCTTTAAGTACAGATGGTATCAATCCTTTTGGAGAGCAGAACAGTAGTCATAGCACTTGGCCTGTTACTCTAAGTATCTACAACATTCCTCCTTGGTTATGCATGAAGCGGAAGTTCATTATGATGCCTATGCTCATCCAAGGCCCGAAGCAACCTGGCAATGACATCGATGTGTACCTGAGACCACTTATTGATGAACTTCTCATTTTGTGGAATAAAGAAGGTGTACGTGTGTGGGATGAGTACAAACAGGAACACTTTGATCTGCGAGCATTGTTGTTCGTAACAATCAATGATTGGCCTGCTCTAAGTAATCTTTCAGGACAGTCAAACAAGGGATATAATGCATGCACACACTGCTTCGGTGATATTAGAGGTGTATTCTTGAAAAAATGTCGAAAGGTCGTGTACCTTGGCCATCGTTGATTTCTTCCTGCAAATCACCCCGTAAGAAAGAAAGGTAAGCATTTTAAAGGGAAAGCAGACCACCTGACCAAGCCTCGCAACCGAACCGGTGAGGATGTACTCGATATGGTCAATGATGTGAAAGTCGTCTTTGGAAAAGGACATGGAAGCCAACCTATTCCGAAAGACGCTAACGGTCACGCACCCATGTGAAAGAAAAAGTCCATATTTTGGGACCTACCCTATTGGCAAGTCCTGGAGGTCCGTAGCTCGATCGACGTGATGCACCTGACGAAGAATCTTTGTGTGAACCTGCTAGGCTTTATGGGTGTGTATGGAAAGCCTAAGGACACATTTGAAGCACGATAGGACCTGCGTTGTTTGAGAGAAAGAGACAACCTGCATCCAGAGAAGACAGATGATGGACGCCATTACTTACGTCCTGCTAGCTACACTCTAAGCAAAGAGGAGAAGGAAATCATGTTTGAATGCTTAAACAACATCAAGGTACCATCTGGATTCTCCTCGAATATAAAGGGTATTATAAATGTGACAGAGAAGAAATTCTGTAACTTAAAGTCCCATGACTGTCACGTTCTCATGACGCAATTACTTCCAGTTGCATTAAGAGGAATTCTACCTCCAAATGTACGTCTAGCCACCGTAAAGCTATGTGCATTCCTCAATGCAATTTCTCAGAAGGCAATTGATCCAACTGATCTAGCTAAACTACAGAATGATGTGGTTCAATGTCTCGTCAGCTTTGAGTTAGTGTTCCCTCCTTCCTTCTTTGATATTATGACACACCTCCTAGTTCACCTAGTCAAGGAGATTTTCACTCTCGGTCCTGTGTTCCTACACAACATGTTCCCCTTAGAGAGATTCATGGGAGTCCTAAAGAAATATGTTCACAACCGTGCTCGCCCAGAAGGAAGCATCGCCAAGGGCTATGGAACAAAAGAGGTCATTGAGTTCTGTGTTGACTTTATTCCCGACCTTGACTCGATTGGTGTTCCTGAATTGAGACATGAGGGGAGACTAAGCGGAAAGGGGACACTAGGGAGGAAAACATATATTGGTACGGATGATGATTATTTCAATAAAGCGCACTACACAGTTCTACAGAACTCCTCTTTGGTAGATCCGTATATTGAGACACACAAGGATCTCTTACGATCCGAGTTTCCAGGGAAGACTGAAGCTTGGATTACGCATAAGCACATGGAAACTTTCGGCGGTTGGTTGCGAAAAAAATGTCAAGGTGATGAGAGCATCCATGAGCAACTGTATTTATTGGCTATGCAACCATCATGGCATATCGTCACATACAAAGGGTACGAGATAAATGGGAACATATTCTACACAGTAGCCCAAGATAAAAGGAGTACCAACCAAAACAGTGGTGTCCGCATAGTTGCCACAGACCCGAATGGGAATAAGCAGACATATTATGGACGCATAGATGAAATATGGGAACTAGAATATGCACCTACTTTGAAGATCCCATTGTTCAAGTGCCAATGGGTCAAGGTGACCGGAGGCGGAGTAATAGTAGACAACGAGTATGGAATGACAACAGTAGACCTTAGTAATATTGGGTACAAAGACGAACCATTCGTCCTTGCCAAGGATGTGAATTAGGTGTTCTATGTCAATGATATGTCTACCAAACCAAAAAGAGGGAAAAACGATAATGACTCAACCAAAGAGCCAAAGCGCCACATAGTTCTTTCAGGGAAAAGAGTCATCGTGGGAATTGAGGACAAGTCGGACATGTCAGAAGAATATGAAAAGGATGACCGAATTCCGCCCTTCAAAGTGAACAAAGACCCTAGCATCTTGGTAAATGATGAGGACACTCCATGGTTACGAAGCGATCATAACCAAGGGACATACGTAAAGAAGAAGTTCACTGCTGTGCCCACTTGATGATATAGTGATTTAATATAGTGTGTGTTTGAGATATTATGTAATAATTGTGAATTCAGATGTTTATTATGTCATGTTTCAAATTAAATCAATGTTTGATTTGGTGGGATTTCTCTCTCAAAAAGGTAAATTAGGATACTGAGTGATGAAAAATTAAAATATTAACGTTAAAATGATGTGAAAACAAATTTCCTGTCCAAAACCAATAATTTTAATAATTTTAATTAAACACTACATTTTTGCATTAACGAAATAATAAATATTAGTTACATTATGTTTTATAATTCTAACAAAAAATAAAAAAAGTTAGGTTATCGATTTTTCCTATGTGCAATAAACAAAAATAAAATTCATATTTTTAACAAAATAATTTTATGCCTTTTATTTAATTTACTATGTATTTAATAAAAACTATTGCATTTCTATTGTATTTAACAAGACTATTGCTTAAAACAGGCGGGAAACGAAACTGCAGGCCACCTTTACTCCCGGGTGGGAAGCCCACCCGGGAGTAAAGGTGGGCTGCAGTTTCGTGGCCCGCCAAAAAAAAGCCTTTACTCCCGGTGCGTGTTACCAACCGGGAGTAAAGGTATACCTTTACTCCCGGTTGGTAACACGCACCGGGAGTAAAGGCACCTTTACTCCCGGTTGGTAATACGCACCGGGAGTAAAGGGTTTTTACTCCCGGTTGGTGGCTGGCACCGGGAGTAATTCTCCTCTGCTATATAACCTCCAGCGCCTGGCAGATCGATCTGCTCGTCTTCTTCCTCGTCGAACACCGCCGCCCTCTTCTTCCTCGCGCCGCGTCCGTTCGCCTTCCGTGACACCGGCGCCGCCGTCTTCTTCCTCGTGCGGCCTCCACCGCGCGCGCCCGTGCCCCTCCTCCGCGCTTGCCCGTGGCCCTCCACCGCGCCCTCCTCCGCGCCCGAGGCCCTCCACCGCGCGTTGCCCCACCGCGCCGGCCCGAGGCCCTCCAGTACGTACACTGCCGAGCTTCGAGGTGATATATTCGTCGATCTCTTTGTACATTCGTCCGAGCCCTCCACTGCCGAGTTATAGATCACGTCGAAAACTACAACTTTGGTGTAAGCCATGTGTCAACGGTCGAGGTCGATTGAAAATTCCAAATTTTGAATCACAAAATCTAGAAACTAAAAATGAATATTTGGAACTCTAAATGATTTTAAATAAAAACATATCTTAAGGCAAGTTTTGAATATTTGGAACTCTAAATGACAAGTATAATTAAGGATCACCAATGAAATTACTTTAGAAATTAATTAGATCGATGTAAATCCATGGCTTGTATAATAAACACGCTATATATTATTTGGAAACAACGCTACGAACCATCCGCTAATGATCCAGCCCATCAACCGCCATATATTCATCACTATATGATATGCCATTATTTCAAGATGCAGTTTCAATAGAAGAATTTTTTCTATCTTCATAGATCAATGTTTGTTAACGAAATTTTATCCAAATATATTCATGTAGGGTCTTTTTTTTTTAAGGATTTGTTGTAGGATATATAATGGTCAAATAGGAACTCAATTTTAATACCCAGTTTATAAACTAAGCGTTTTTTAGTTTATCAAAAATATCACATGTTTCTTCATTTGTGAACTTTGAATATACAGATATAATATATTAATGTTGCTAAAGTAATATGAGCATTACATATTTTTTTCCGGGAAGACTATCTTCAAACTTTATATCATAGCATCAGAGATCGCCTGTAGAAGAAGAAAATAAATTCTTATCATTTCGGAAATAGTAATGGTTATATGAGCAATAAGACACATATACTTACATTTCATAATGACTTATACTTATATTATTAACATAGAATTTTCTCATATGATGAATGACTACATGGTTGATCACATGGTACATAGGATCACAACATCACGCACCGACACCGCCCCGGCCCGCCTCACGTCGTCGTCGTCGTCAGCACGCCGGCCCGCCTCACGTCATCGTCGTCAGCACACCGGCCACCGCGCCGACACGTATATATACGTCATTTGTATTCATATGCATTTCGTCCATGCGTTTCTATGTATACGGCGGAGCACCGCCGCCCTCGTTCACCCATGTGTACAGACATATATACGGCGGAGTGGAGCACCGCCACTCTTGTCACACCGCCCTTTCTCGTGCCCTAATTCGCCCTAGTACCGACGTAGTTCGTCCTAGTGTGGCGAATTGCGTCCGTGATCGAGGGGCAAGATTTAATAATGCATATTGTTTGTAGATTTTATGCATGTAATAAGCAAAGATTTGACGTACTATATATTGGTTTTGTTTTTTGAAGCTAGATGGCCGACCCGAGAAATATGGATGAGGAGGAGTTGATGATGAATTTGATCAACACTGGCACTCAAGTTGCCGGCGATGATGGTGCTAAAAATAACGTGCAAGAGGATGTAGATGACGGGAGTCAGTACTTAGCTCTTGAACAAAATGAGCAACAACATATTGGCCAAGTATATATTTTTTATTATTAGCTATATATATATATTATCATATGTCTTATGTGTGCTCATGACATTAAAAATAATGTTTATGTTTTGTAGCCCTCTGGATCGACATCAACAACTACAATGAAGAGTAAAAATGTTCGAGGTCCCAAAAAGCCATTGGAGGGTCGCTTCATCATCTCGGAGTTCAATGTGGATACAGGAGAACCGGGGGGGCCGAATAAAATGAAATTTGTGCACCACTGTGGTTACCTTGTACGGGACCGGCTCCCGATTAGTACCCGTGAATGGAAGAAGAAGACCAATGCTCCTCATATCAGTTTTGTCTCCGATCGTGACAAGGCGTTAATTTGGAATGATGTCTTGGTACATTTCACGCTCCAAACAGATGATTATGATGATATAATAGATGGTGATGAATTGAAGGAGCGAGTTAGGGATTGGGCAATGAAGAAGATGGCCACCCAGTTTCAGACTTGGAAGAAACACCTATACACGACGTATGTCAAGAAGAACATAGCACCAGATTTTACTGTCCCAGGCCCGATCTCAAAGCAGAGGCCCTATTGGGATGAGTTTGTACAGTACAAGACTTCAGAAGAGGGTGTGAGTCGGGTGATAAAGAACCAACGTAATGCCCAACAGAAGACATACCACCATACCTTGGGATCAGGTGGCTACCCGACTGCCATTAAGAAGTGGAACAAAATGGAAGCAGACCTTCTTGCCAAGGGTATCAGACCAGAATCACTCGAGTGGGGAGAACGTGCAAAGAATTGGTTTTTCGCTCATGGGGGAACACTAGACCAGGAGATAGGGAAGTGCGTTTATGGCGCAAGACTGCAAGAAGCAGCAGAAAGATTGTTTTATGCTCAGAGAGCTACTGCTAGTGGTGCGTTCAGGCCCAACAGAGAGAAGGATGAGCTGACATACGCCATCGGGACTATTGAACATGGTGGCCGAACTAGAGGCAAAGGAAGTGTCTCGTGGGAGCATGGATTCCCTCAGGACAGACCTTCCTACAGAAGTCGCCAGAGAAAGAAGGAAGAAGAGGCACACCGGCTCCAGAGGTTGGAGGAAGCGGTGCGTGAAGCACAGGAGCGGGAAAAAAACCTTGAAGCGAGAATGCAGGAGAAAATCAAAAGGCAAGTGCAAATAGCAGTGAGTGCAAGCAAGCAGGCATCAGAGCCAGGAATCAACATTAGCCAATCTGTTCAGTTGAAAAGCAGCTGCGCTTCCACGGAGATACCAAATCAAGGGGACACAGGACTGCGCTTCCCTGTGGATGACGTCACTGAACCTTGTACAACGTGTGAGCTACACATTCCGAAGGAGAATTCCACAATCAAGGTGGCTATCGGTCTTGTTAATCCTATCGACCGAACCAAGACACCAAGGATTCATGGGAATATAATCCAAGAAGGATATGCCACCATCTCGGTAGATAAAGCTGAAAAAGGTTTTAGTGATTTGCCTCTTGACATTCCTGGAGGTGATGGCGAGAAGACTCTAGGAGAAGCGGAGAAGACATTCATTCTATGGCGCAAGCGCTACATCATCATTCCAGGGATGTCGGCTCCACCTCCTTCTGAACTACCTCACCATAGGTACGTGCGGATGAAAACACTACATCATTAATTTGTATTGGCTTAAATAATTAACAATCTGCTCATAATAATATGTCATTCCTTTTTTTGTAGCAGATCCTCCCCCAACCTAAATCCAATTGTTCAATCGCCAGATCATCATAGTGCTCTGTACGATGACATTGTGTTGGAAGACGAGGCTGCATCCACACCCTCTCCAAGGAGGTCTCCAATGCCGCAGCCGCCACCTCCAAGGAGGTCTCCAACGCCGCTGCCAACACCTCCAAGGAGGTCTCCAACGCCGCTGCCAACACCTCCAAGGAGGTCTCCAACGCCTCCCCCGCCCCCGCCTACCAAGAAGCCTAGCAAGAGGCCAGCCCCTCAAACGAAGAACCAGTCCCCGCCTGCAAAGAAAGCCACCGTGAAACCAAGGGCTATTCCCAAAATAATATCTGAAGAGAAGGAAGAAGGAACTGATGCATATAAAAAAGACATGTCTAGATTCTATGACAAACTTAAAATGAATCAAGAAGCAAGGAGAAACCCAGAGAAACCGTACTTCTTCGTAGCTCCGGATATTTTAAGAAAAAAGGTGACTTCTTACCAGCATCAACAGCGGGAATCTCGTAAGCCGTCCAAATCAACGTTATCAGACTATGACCGCACTCTCACCAAGTCAATTGAGGCGGCACAGAAAAAGAAGCGGGCAGGGAAAGGAGTTGCCCAACTCGGACAACAAGCGCACCAATCAATCCCCCCGCTAGTTGTTGGTAATGAATATGGTTCGAATTTAGGATTAATGCATCAGGCAAACATACCTCCGGATGTCGATTTGGATCACCTTGGTGAATTTCTTGATGAGACTGGTCTCGACCTTTACCAGATGTTTGGTGATGGAAACATTGAGAGTGCGGCGGAGGTTGATATTTGGAAGAAAAAATTTGTACTAGGCCAGAGTCTATACAACCCTCAAGCCTTATCTGATTTGGGGACGCAAATGTACCTGCTAAACAAGTGGTACATGCAGGCGTCTACCAGTGGAGACTTCTGCGTTGGTGTCAGAATTAGAGACGAACATTGGTTCCGTGGCGATGATGTTATGTATGTTGACTTTGCAGAATTTCATCAACTATGCCACCTGACCTCTCTGGACAAAGTTATCATTAGCTGCTATTGCCTGTAAGTAATAATTCTTTCGATCTATTATTAAACTCATCATATGTGTGTATATGCATATAAAATATCCTAACAAGTACTATATATATGCAGATTTACAATGACAGAGCTCAGAAAGGAAGGCTGCAATGAAATTGGTTTTGTTGATCCCCATATAGTATTCAAAGACCCAATTACTCCAATGACTAATTGGAAGTCTGAGTCAGAGAGTAACCTCATGAACTTCTTAGTGAACCAACGCCACAAGAAGGATATACTCTTTCCCTATAACTTCAAGTGAGTGTTAATCATGTCGATCATAGCCTTAATGGCTCATATGTTGATTCTAGTTAATTAATGAGTGTTATGCGTTATATCCTATAAACACATGCAGCAATCACTGGATATTGA